>NC_062223.1:27776434-27855961 GCF_902686445.1 Sciurus carolinensis | reverse complement strand
CCGCTTGAAACTGTTTTTCTTTCATGCCTTTTGTTTTATTTTTATTATTTTTCTTCAGACCTTTAATACCCAGTCAGCTCACAGCCTCCCTGAAGTTTACTGCTCCCCTGCTGTGCAGACACAGCCAGAATGGGTGCCAAGACGTGGCAATGGAATGAGGGTAATAGGAATGGTAAGATTATGGCAAAAGGAATAGGGTGAGAAATTGAAAGAATAATTTAGGGAAAACTGAATATGCACAAAAAAATGAACTTAGACTCTAGATTCATATCATATAAAAATAATTCAAAATAGATTAAATATATAAATTTAAGTCCTGAAGTTAAATTCCAAGAGAAAAATCATATTGGAAAAGGTTTATGACTGTGAACTTGGCAGTAACTTACTGGATATGGAACCAAAATTGAACCAATGAAAATGAAATTAAACAAGTGCAACTATACCAAACTATAAACTTTCTTTAAGGCAAAGAGGAAGATCTTTAGAATAAAGCCAACTACAGAATAGGTGAAATTATTTGCAAGCCATATACAATAAAAGTGATTAATATTAAAATGTAAAAGGGATACTAAATTTCAATATCAAAACATAATAAAATATGAATTATCAGAGGCAAAGGAGTTGAACAGACTTTCTTCAAAGAAGAAAATGGTCATCAGGTATATAAGAAGATGTTCAGAATCACTAATCATCAGGGAAATGCAAATCTGAAAGATTTTGAACATAGACCAAAGAACACTATTCAATCAACGAACAGTAGAAGGTAGTCTATTATTTCAGAAATATTTTCTTTTTGATTATGAAAATATTTTGATGCTATTTGAATCCAGACAAAATTATAACATATTCCACTTGAGGAATTTCCTTTGGGCTTGATTAATAGTTCAATAAGTGAATATACACTATCTAAAATAGCCATTTTTTAATGTAGTCAAACCTGTATTTGTGGTTCCATAAGATAATTTTTCAGAGAATTTGAAGGATATTTTGTGAATTACCACCAAATATTTCAAACACAACTGTGTTATTCTGCACTAAACATTTTAGCTACTAAGCATCAAGTAGTACTAAATGTGTTAGTTCTTGCTATTGTAGTGTCAATTTCATATATTCATTAAAATTTATTTTATTGAGAGTTCTCTGTAGGAATTCAAGCCATCACTTCATGGCAAGGAAGAAAAAATATTGAATTTATGTTTGTTTAGGTAAGTAAGTGTGCCCCTCTAGGTGTGTGCTTTCCTCTTCCTGCAGAAGGAAGTCAGTTCAAAAATAATCATGAAACTATCAAAGGTGGTTAAGGAAATATTTGACATATTCAAGTATCCAGAGTCTTATAGTTTGATATAAGGAAAAAATATGTTTTTAGAATTTATATATTAGTTGCTTAACATAGATGTCATTTCAGGTTACTACTTATTTCATAATCTCTCTAGTTTTAATGGTTTAAAACATGTAAATACGTCAAGACTCATTTTGCTTTCATTCCTTGGAGTTTAGGGAGAAAAATCATATTGGAAAAGGTTTATGACTGTGAACTTGGCAGTAACTTACTGGATATGGCACCAAAATTGAACCAATTGTGTGATGAAGCCATAGTTTAATAGGAGCCAGAAAAAATGCTCACAAGTGTGTGCACTCTGAGAGGGATTTGGGATTGAATTGTGACAGGTGATTACTAGTTATTTAAGTTGCTGTATAGATGAATTAACCTAATGCTTCTTCTGATCCACTGCAGGGAAATTGTCCATTCCTGTAGTCAGTTCTGAATAAATGGTTAATGGGTATTATTGTTTTTCTTATTTTTGCAAATTTATGGTTTTATCACAAAGTCCAAGAAATTTGCATATTTCTTTCTCCTATTCATATTGGCTTTATAGAAGTAGATATCCACTAATTTTAGAATTTGATCCCACATTACGCAGTCTCTAAAAATATTAATATTTTCTCTTGATAACTCTGAATCTCTTAAATATGTGTTCATATTCTTACTCATATCCATTAAACATTTCTTTTGGCATCTAATATAAATGCCTGCCTCAAGAGATATTTAGCCAAAATATCTCTTTTGAAGAAAGCAAAAGTAAGCTCACTGCAATGTGTGAAATGGAATTCTGGTAATTTGCATATACATGAATTTACATATACATGAATTTGCATATACATGCACACATATTTTCAAATAATCACAAAATTCAGAGTTTTTATTCTCTAAAGAACATTGTGTGTATATAAATAAAGCAATGGCAAAGGAAGTAATCAAAACCCAAAAAGACATGTAACTGAGTTTATTCCTTGAAGAACACTTTGTAAAACCAAGCAATTTCAGCATATCCTGCAATTAAAATTCTTTGAAATATTCAATTTTTAGCATAATTTGTTCTTCAATATTTACTTCAATCTTGTAAAATAAATACTAAATTTTTCATTTTACTGGTGAGTGGATTATAATAAATCATTCTTTTTGTTGACAGAGTCAGAATGCTGATTTTGTTTCATTGCTGTGTCCCCTGATAAACTATCTCATGTGTTTGAATGTCAGAAGGAAATGTTTATCGTCACCCACTTTGGATTGTAGTGTGATTTAATATGAAAAGAGGCAATAGAATTTATTGTACATACAGTAGTTGATCTCATGGTTTACTGGCAGGGGTTCAGACACTATTTAAATACTCCTATCATATATCTGATTCTTTTGTAAAAACCACTAATATTGGATACCCTTCATGTCATTGTCTTCTGATCCACTGCAGGGAAATTGTACAACGAGATAATTACACACATGCACACACACTTTGCAAATATATATATAGATATAGATATAGATAGAGATAGATAGATATATGCATACTTCATGTTCCTTAATTCACAGTATTATTCAATCATTCATAGTTGTAGGGATTGTAATTTATGGTTATCTTCACATTTCTTCCATTAGATTTCATCACAAAGAGTATCACAGACATTACTCTATTATTATTGAATAGATTCACAGATAAATCTTGAACTATATATCATCTTTTGCTTTGTATTTCTAGCAATTTATCTTTGTACTATCCTCATGAATGTAGGGCTTATTATATTGGTCACTGGTGATTCCTGGCACCACAATCCAATGTACTATATTTTGAGTCTGTTATATTCAGTAGATGCCTGCTATGCCTCTGTTAGTATTTCAAATATATTAGTAAATTGTAGATCAAATGGGAAAGTAATTTTGTTCTGTGGTAGCACAACTCAGTCATTTCTTGCTGTTAATTTGGAATCACCAAATGCTTTCTGCTGTCTGCAAGGACTTCTGATTGCTCTGAACCCATCTATAATCTACTACTTCATTCAGTGAGAATGTCACCCATAGTCAATGCATCACTCAGCATTCTGTGTTGGTGGAACTCTGCATTCTATTCTACACAATGGGCAACGTTAGAATATTCTTGTGTTGATCCAATGAAATTAGATGTGCCTCTGTGGCAGGGACCATTTCCTCCATGCTCCTTGACAAGGTCTGAGCATGGGGAAGGGCTTGCCAAGGCCGCCATTCCAGGAAACTGCTGCTGTCATCTCTGCTAGGAATTGGATGTTTTCTTGTAATTATCATACTCATAATTACGCAACTGCAAATCACATTCCTTGGATTGTTGTGATAAGAATTTAACCTCAATAAGTCTGCGGAGCTTGAGGGAAGATGAGGAATGCTGTAAAAAATGTACTAATATCACACATAATAAGTCTGAAAGTACAGAGTTTGAGGAGTCCTCAAGAAAATTACAGTTATAGGAATTGCTTGCTCCTATGCTGACCACAACTGCCCCAGTTAATGCTTTACCAGTAAAATAGCCTGACAAATAGAGCAGAAGACTTGTTGTCCCCACAGTGCAAGGACCACCCTACTTAGCTTACAGAATTGGGGGATGTTTGTGGTATCCATTTAGAGGGAAACAAGTGAATAAGAATAAAGACCCACCTCCCACAGATCCACCTCTTCCCTATACAGGAGTGTACAATAAAAATGATGATGGATAGTTAATATTAATGGTAAATAGACAAATGTCCAATATTTGTCCTTCCTTCAAAGGCTTGGACGTCAAGGGCCACCCTGGAAATGTAGGACTAAAGAACAAAGAAACAGCATATGCAAACAACTAGAAAAATATTACCTTAAGATCAAATTCCCTCATTGCATGTTAACTGGTTATGGGTAGTTTATGCTGGCTTAAGTCTCACATATGTATTATAATAGGTAAAGGATAATCAATGACATAAAAAATAATAGGATAAATTTAGGCACTCACACTGATTATTTGGCCATATATAACCTAACTTACTCTTAACTGAGCTTGTTTAGGTAATAGAGTAGATCTTTAAGGTTAAATCAAAAACGAAATGAGCTAAAGATTAGTGCATGTTTTGCTTAGCAGTTTGGTAAAATTAACTTAAAACAAAATAGGGTCACTAGACTGACAATAGGTCTGACACCAAAGGGTAAACAAAGGCCAGTAGGATGAAAAGAGGAAAATATCTTTCACTGTAATTTGCTTATGTGAATAACTTTAAGTAAATATAGAAAGTTGACCCTAATGTACCCTCTCTGTGTTAGACATCTGCTGGAAAGTGTGGTTAATGACAAATATTGTGGTAATTTCTCTATAATTTGTATCTTGTTTAATCCTGCTTTACTTTTTTTACTATAAAAGAAGAGCTAAAATAAATCTGAGAAGCACTTGCTTCAAGTTGCTCCAGGGGTTGTGTTGTTCTGTTGTGCCAACTCCACCCATCCTTCAGGGAACCCACGAGTTGCTGGGGATAGTTCCTGGCACCTCCCATAACTGTCTTCTTCTACAAATTCCTTATTCTGCTACTGACATGAACCAGCTTCAACATGATACTTTGCTGGGTCTATTGAGATGACTCCTATAATAATCATCCTGATCTCTTATAATTTAATTCTGTCTTCTACTCTGAGGATACACTGTTATATGAGAAAGCAAGTCTTTCTACATGTGCTTCTCCCCTAATTAGAGTGTCCAATCTACATAGTATTCTTTTCTTCATTTATTTGAGATCATATTCCAGTTATGCTTTGAGACTTGACAGGATAACATTGATATTGTAAATGTTTGTGATCCCCATGTTGCAATTATTCATCTACAAATTAAAGAGATAAAATATAAAGGAAAAAATAGAAATTGCTTGCAAAGTATCAGTTTAAAAGTAAAGTATATTTTTCAGAATAAAGATAATATTAAAAAATTAAAGTAATGTTATGTGTGCCAATATCAGAAGGGTATGTTCAAAGGTTTGCTTTAATTGGTGACTGTAATTATTCTCTTGGAGTTTTTTAGTTTAAGGCAAAGTCATAATCATTCCTCTCCTTTGCTCCTTTTCCCCCCTTTGGGCACCAGGGTTGAACCCAGGGGTACTAAACCATTGAGCCACATTCCCAGAATTTCATACTTCGAGACATAGTCTCAATTGCTGAGGCTGGCTTTGAACTTACACTCCTCCTGTCTCAACTTCCCAAAGTGCTGGGATTAGAAGTGTGCACTACTATATAGTAGTGGCTCCTTTCCCCATTTACTTATATATTTTTATTTTTAGAGACTGCATTTTGATACAGTGTACATAAATGGGGTGCATCTTCTCATTTCTATGGTTATACATGATGTATATTCACAACATGTGTGTAATCATCCATAGGGTAATGATGTTTGTATCATTCCTCTATCTTTCCTTCTCCCATACGTTCCCCTTCCCTCATTTGCTCTACACAATTCACAGTTCCTCCACTCTTCTCTTAACCTGCCAACTCCTGCCCCATTACATATATCAGCATCCACTTATCAGAGAAAACATATGGCCTTTGGTTTTTAGGATTGACTTATTTCACTTAAATTCTCCAGCTCCATCCATTTACCTATGCCATAATTTTATTCTTCTTTATGACTGAATAATATTCCATTTTGTATTATATATCAGTTTCTTTACCCATTTATCTACTGAGGGGCATCTAGGTTGTTCCACAATCTAGTTATTGTGAATTGAGCTGCTGTAAACATTGATGTGACTGTGTCTGATTTTAAGTCCTTTGGGAATAAACCAAGGAGTGGGATAACTTGGTCAAATGGTGGGTCCATTCTAAGTTTTCTGAGGAATCTCCATACTGTTTTCCAGAGTGGTTGTACCAATTTGCAATCCCACCAGCAATGTATGGGTGTACCTTTTCCCCCACATTCTCACCAACACGTATTTTTGCTTTTATTCTTGATAATAATCATTCTAATTGAAGTCAGATGAAATCTTAGGGTGGTTTTAATTTGCATTTCTGTAATTACTGGAGATGTTGAACACTTTCTAATATATTTGCTGATTGCTTGTGTAACTTCTGTAAAGTGTCTGCCCAGATCCATAGCCCATTTGTTTATTGGATTATTTGTATTTTTGGTGGTAAGTTTTTTAAGTTCTTTATAAATTTTGGAGATTAGTGCTCTATTTGAACTGCAAGTGAAAAAGATTTTCTCCCACTCTATAAACTCTCGTTTCACATTATTGTGTGCTTCCTTTGCTGAGAAAAAGCTCAGCAATCCCCCCATTTTTGATTCTTGCTTTTGTTTCTTACATTCTGGGAGTCTTGTTGAGGAAGTCTGGTCCTAAGTCAACATGATGAAGATGTGGTCCTACTTTTCGTTATATTTGTTGCAGGGTCTCCAGTATAATTCCTAGGTTCTTGATGCATTTTGAATTGAGTTTTCTGCAGGGTGAGAGATAGGAGTTTAATTTCATTTTGCTGCATATGGATTTCCAGTTTCCAAACACCATTAGTCGAAGAGGCCATCTTTTCTCCATTGTATGTTTTTGGCACCTTTGTCCAGTATGAGATAACTGTATTTATGCGGGTTTGTCTCTGTGTCTTCTATTCTGTTCCATTGGCTTACCCACCTAATTTGGTGCCAATATCATGCCGTTTTTGTTACTATTGCTCTGTAGTATAGTTTATGTTCTGGGATTGTGATACCTCCTGCTTCACTCTTCCTGCCCAGGATTGCTTTGGCTATTCTGAGTCTCGTATTCTTCCAAATGAATTTTGTGACTTCTTTCTCTACTTCTATGAGGTACATCATTGGGACTTTAAATGGAATTGTATTGAATTCATGTAGCACTTTTGGTAGTGTGGTCATTTTGACAATATTAATTCTGTCTATCCAAGAACATGGGAGATCTTTCCATCTTCTATGGTTTTCTTTAATTTATTTATTGTGCTGTAGTATTCATTGTAGAGATTTTTCACCTGTTTTTTTTAGAGTGATTCCCATGTATTTTTTTTGAGACTATTATGAATGGAGTACTTGTGAATGCAGTTATTCTCAGTTACCTCTAAGAATTTTTATTATTTACCCCCGATGTCTTCTGCTATCCATTCATCATTTGATAGCATGCAGTTATTCTCATTTACCTCTAAGAATTTTTATTATTTACCCCCGATGTCTTCTGCTATCCATTCATCATTTGATAGCATATTATTCAGTTTCCAGTTGTTGAAGTAGTTTATAATTTTATTTTATCATTGATTTCTAATTTCCTTCCATTATGATCTGATAGAATACAAGGTAGCATCTCTATTTTTTTTGTATTTGCTAAGAGTTGCTCTGTGGCATAATATATGGTCTATTTTAGAGAAGGATCCATGTGCTGCTGAGAAGGAAGTGTATTCCCTCATTAATGGATGGAATATTCTATATATGTCTGTTAAGTCTAAATTATTGATGGTGTTATTAAGTTCTACGGTTTCTTTGTTCAGCTTGTGTTTGGAACATCTCTATTGTGTGGAGAAAGGTGTGTTAATGTCACCCAGTATTATTGTGTTGTACTCTGTTTTGTTCTCAGAATTGAGAAGAATTTGTTTGACATACATGGATGTACCATTGTTTGGAGCATAAATATTTATGATCATTATGTCTTGCTATTTATGGTGCCCTTAAGTGGTATGAAATGTCCTTCTTTATCCCTTCTGATTAACTTTGGCTTAACGTTTACTTTATCTGATATAAGGATGGATACCCCTGCTTTTTTATTGAGTCCCTATGCATGGTATGATTTTTTCCCATCCTTTCACTTTTAGTCTGCCGATGTCTTTTCTTATGAGGTGAGTCCCTTGAAGGCAGCATATTGTTGGGTCATTTTTTAAAAATCCAACCTGCCAGTCTATGTCTTTTGATTAACGAGTTCAGGCTATTAACATTCTGGTTATTATTGAGATATGATTTGTATTCCTGGATATTTTGGCTTATTTTTGGTTTTTAATTTCACTTGGTTTCTCATTTCATTGGCTTTTCCTTTAGGGTAGTTCCTCCTTCTTCTGACTTATGTTATTATTTTTTATTTTCTCCTCATATAATATTTTGCTGAGAATGTTCTGTAGTGAAGACTTTCTATTTGCAAATTCTTTTAACGACTGTGTCTTAAAATAGGAAAATGTTTGCATTCTTGAAATTTATTGTTAAAAAATTTTATGTGACTGGTATATATAAAATTTTATTAAGTTAATAAATAAAGGTTTACATGTCATTATAGTTAAATAAATAACAACCACAATACTTTTGGAAAAATATAAAAGTAGGACAACCATTCATCTAACAAAAAAAAATTATATATCCATGCACCTGCATTTGTATCATTGTCTGCTTCTTTATTTGTTGGATTTCTCAACCTTGGAATAATTTTATGATGTGCTTATTGAAATGGACTGAATGTGGTATACAGAAGGTTGGTTAGCAGCTTATCTGACTTCTACAAATTAGACTACAATAGCAATCCACCTCTCAATTGTGACAATGAAAGTATCTCTAAACTGGAAAAATACTCTTTGGTAAATCAAATCACCCAAGATAAGAGCAACTGTACTAGGTTTATATCTGATTTTTATATTTTTATTTGTGAAAAGTGTTTAATTTTAAATATTCTAAATTTGAAAGTTTGAATGTATCTTGATTATACTATCCTTATATAATATATGTTCCCCATGCAGTAAATCTATTTACTTTGCTACTATGTCTTTCCAGAATAGACTTTGGAGCACAACTCAATGGAAAAACACAACGTCACAGTGGTGCATGAATTCATTCTGAAGGGGATCATCTGACATCCTGAGCTGCAGGCTGCACTGTTTGGGCTCTTCCTCATCATCTACATGAGTACACTGGTGGGAAACTTGGGCATGGTCATCCTCACCAAGGTGGACCATAGCCTGCAAACACCCATGTATTTTTTCCTGAGACACCTGGCTCTCAATGACCTTGGTTATTCTACAGCTGTAGGCCCCAAAATGTTGGTCAATTTTGTGGTGGATCAAAATGCAATCTCCTATTATTTGTGTGCTACACAACTAGCTTTCTTTCTTTTGTTCATTTCTAGTGAGCTATTTATTCTTTCTGCAATGGCCTATGACTGCTACATGGCCATCTGTAACCCTCTCCTCTGCACTGTCAGCATGTCTCAGAGGACATGTTGGTTGTTGGTGGCAATGCCCTATCTCTACAGTACTTTTTTGTGTCTTCTAATCACTATAAAGATTTTTACTTTGCCCTTCTGTGGCTACAATGTCATCAGTCATTTCTACTGTGATAACAGTCTCCCCTTGTTATCTTTGCTCTGCTCAAACACACATGAAATTGAAGTGATAATTCTGATCTTGGCAGCTTTTGATTTGCTTTCCTCTCTTCTGATTATTCTGCTGTCCTACCTGCTCATCCTCATAGCCATTCTCAGGATGAAGTCAGCTGAGTGCAGGCACAAGGCTTTCTCCACCTGCGGATCCCACCTGACTGTTGTCACTGTGTTCTATGAGACTTTGATATTTATGCATGTGCAGCCCAAGTCCAGTCACTCCTTGGACACTGATAAAGTGGCTTCCATATTTTACACCCTTGTCATCCTCATGTTGAATCCCTTGATCTACAGTTTGAGGAACAAAGATGTAAAGCATGCTCTAGAGAGGACATTGAAAAAGAGATGGAATATTTTTTCCTTAAAAGTCGCATACAATTTGAGTCACACAATTCACACAAATACCTGCATTGTATTCTTTAAGAATGTGTAGAATGCAGAAAAGTGTTCAACATATATTTAAAGAATGATCTTCTTAGTAGTAGTCAAATATCTCGATATTATAAATATGTAAGTGAACAAAATGGCAAAATACATTGCTTTACTTGATGAAAGGAAGTGAATTGCAAACATGATAAAACAGTAAATGCTGGAGTAAAGTAATGTGTGTTTATAGTCTTCAGGTCCAAACAGCAGGTAGAACGGTATACAGTATGGGAATGAAAAATTATATAATTATATAGAAAAGGACTTGAGATTTTGTTATTATTGTAATTATTATCTTGTTTATTATTATTTTAATAAACTTTTAAGTATCCATGCGTGTTTGTGTTAGTTTCCTTTTCTGTGTATAAGAAAAACTTTTCATTTTAAGTTTTAAACACTTCAATGCCTGGTATCAAAATCAATATTTATTGTCATTTATTGCAAAATGTTTAACATACTATTTTCCTAGAATATTTAAAGTATATAATAAATTACTTTCAAATACATGTACAAGTTTTTACTAAAGATCTCCAGGGAATATTTAGTTTGAATAACTTAGATTTTCTATTGACTGAGAACTCCTCATTTTCCCCAATTTCTATTCCTTGAAACTGTTATCCTACTCGGATTCTATTTGAGAATTTTTGATACTTTTTTATATCACTTAATATGGTATTTCTCTTTTTGTACCTGGTTTTTTTGATTTGGTATCAATTCTTCAGGTATAGCCATGCTATATTGATTTATAGTGTCTTCAATGTTTTTTTAATAGTCTAGCACATCTATGTAACACATTCTATACATCCACCCATCATTGAATGGATACTTAGGTTGGTTCCAAACTCTGGTTAGTTTTAATTACATGGTAAAGAACTTGAGATTACTAGCAGATCTCTGAGATTCTCATACCAGTGCTTTTTGACAAAACCTTGAAACCGTTTATTTGCTCTTACACTATAATTGTCCCTGACAATTAGCAGATAACTTCCACGAATTTCATTCAGGTCTTAAATGCTTTGAGGATAATCTGCAAGGTGCTTGGCATCTCCTCAGGGATAGTCTCAAATGCGAAAAAACGTTCATAAATTTTCCTCACAAATGCAATGTTAAGAATCACATGGGAGAATCAAGAGAAAGCATTCATTGCAGGTAACAAACACAGATTTCACATGGTGCCATATGCTACCTGTACCTACAGAAATAATTCCATTTGCTCTGACTTTGCTATTGAATGTAAGAGAACAGATCTTATTCAGTCAGTTCTGTGCTTTCTACAGCTCAAGGGATGCCAGGTTTTTTAATGGTAGAATTTGAAACTGTAGTGACTCAGTCTTTCATTCTGATTATCTTCCAAACATTTGGTTATTTAGTGACTAGGCTCTTTTGTAATCCTTTTAAAATATTTTAAATTTTATGGACTCATTCCTCTTCTCTTGATGAAGAAATGGTGGTCCACTTTGCACTGATATGTGAAAGGTGTAGATTAGGAGAACTTTTAAGTTTCCAGTTTTATAGTGATGGTAAATGTTCCTTTTGCAGTGGAATCTGAAAAAAAAAATTTCTCAGAGAAATGCAGAAAAAAATAAAATAGTGATATTTAATAGGTTGTCAACTATTAAACACAAGTTTCATTACTCCATTGAAGTTAGGTAAAGGAAAAAATAATTTTCTAAACTTATGAAAAATTTGTTACTAACCGTGTGCAATTTGCAAGTGTGCATGATTAGAAATTAAAGCAAACCATAACGACAAGAAATAAGTTTTACATTGTTTTTTATTGTACTTAGGGTATTTCTTGAATGTTGTACTCTGATATTCTTTAACATATTTCTGATTAAGGAAAGGTGTGAGCTGGGGCAAGGTTGATTATCAGTTAGCCACAAACATGCAAACAGAATTTTCAATTGATTAAATGTCAATTACATGTAATCAGCTTTATATTTAATGTTCTAAAATTTCATAATCCTGTTTCCTCATAGCTCAGTTGCTCACTTACATACTGTACTCATTACATTTTTGCTATAAATTGTCATTTCAAAATTTTTAATGTGTAAAAAAACAACTATGCTCATTTTGCATCAGGGATAATTCCCTTAAATGCCATATATGTACTTCTATGCTATACTTTTCAATCCTCAGGCTATTATACATATTCTGATACATTTCCTTTACTATGCACATTTTTTCTGTATTACTGGTTATATCATATTAGGAAGATGTTTAATGATCATAGTACACAAAAAGATTTCGAATCACAAGTAGGAATCTGTATATATCAGCTTCACTGTATTTTATCTTGTCTCTATGGCATTGTGTCAGGTAGTTGTTTTATACAATGTAGAACTTTACATTTATTTTTAAATGTTTCAGTTTATTTATCCTATCAATTTATCCCCCCAAATTTAATGAATCTTCATTCTGTAAAGCCAATGTCACTGACCTTTTTTTCTCCCAGTTCACTCATATTTCCTTTTATACTTCCCCAATTTCTCCCACATAGTATACATTAGCTTTGTTACATAGAAATAAGCCTATCTCAATTATAATGGCAATGCACCATGAGGAAATTTAATATTCTAAGTTCATTTATATCAAGGTAACTTATAGTAAAATGTCATTGAAGTACTTATGAAAGATAGAAGGCTGGAAATCCAAACCACAGCACAGTGTGCAGTTTCAGTCCTTGAGTATATTTGAGGAGGAGGAGTGAATGGTGGTTGGTATCCATTCTACTTGACCTGTCCCTCACCTATTCATCCCTTTAGCCCTGACAAAGAGACGAAGTCCACAAATGTGCTCGCCTGCATATGTAACACAAACCTCTTTCAGGTAAGTTGCTGTCAGTACACACACACACACACACACACACACACACAAATATATGTGTTTGTATATATATATAAAGAAATAAAAACAAAATTACATGTTTTCATTTTATATTTTTATAGTGCATTATAGTTATACTTAACAGTGTGATATTAATTTTGATATAATTATACTGCAAGGATAATAATGTGCTTCCTTTTATTCCTCAGTATTTTCTCTTTCCCTCCTCTTTTTCCTCTCCCATGCACCTCTTCTACTCTACTGTTCTTCCTCATATTTTTTTAAATTGGTGCTTTAGATACGCATAAAGTTTAATTCACTGTGGTGTACGCATGTATGTGCATAGAATAACTTGGTCAATTTCATTCCACATTTCGTCTTTTCCCATCCTTCCTCCCTCTCCTTGGATCCCCTTCCTCTGCTCCACTGATCTCCCTTTTTCAAAGGATTCCCCCTCAACCTTTTATATTTCCTGATTTCTAACTACTGTAGAAGAGAAAAAAACATTTGACCTTTGATGTTCTGAGTCTGGTTTATTTCCCTTAACATGATATTCTCCAGTTCTTTCTGTTTACCAGCAAGTTATAAAACTTCATTCTCTTTGTAATTAAACAGAACACCATTGTGCACATAAACCATGATTCTGTAAGCATCATCTGTTGATGGGCATTTGGATGGTTCCACAACTTGGCTACTGTGAATTGCACTAATATAAACTGTTATGCCTGTCTCAACAGAGTATGATGGTTACAGTGTCTTTGTACATGATATAGAGAAATATTTTCAGGAAGCATGGAGACATGGAATAGCTAAATCATAATTCATCTCAATAAAACTTGAAGAAAATTTGGTTCTGTATATGATAATAGTTTTTTAAAATTATTTGCCTAAAGTAGTCTGAACAAACACTAAATGAGTATATCACATAGATACACATTAAGAGGCATTTCTTCTGATTCTACAGACAATTTCTAATGTGATCTGTTGTAGTTTTCCATTCATATACCTATCTACAGTGTTCAGAATTTGAGCTCTATCACCTATAAGGAGATAGATTTAATAGGACTATTAATGGAACCATTGAGCTATAATGATTTTGGAAATTAATAAATAGAAATATTTATGATGCAATTGATATGTCACAATGTCATTTTATTAAATGTAGCTAGTAGATATCAACATGTTATTGTGATTATATAAGTGACAAATAAACATAATAGTAAAATAATTAGTTATCAAACACCAAAAGTTGAAGAAATGTTTAATTCTTCTTAGTTTTTATTTATATGCCCATATCATCATCACTATCCTTATATCTTCTTATTACTCTTATCAGTGTATATCAACCTTGGAACACTTTTATTGATATGGCTAATACATTTGGATGGATATTAGCTGTAAGGAAGTTTAGCAGCTTACCAGTACTGGAACCCTTAGATGCCAGTAGCAGTACACTTCCCAATTGTGCCAATCAAGGTACTTAGAGAATGTTGAAAAATGTTCTTTGGTAAGTGAAAACACACCAGTTGAGAAAAACTGTCCTGTCACTACCTCTCTCTATTTCTATATATTTTCCTTGCAATAATGCATATTATTTTTTGAATATTATAAATTTGAATGTTTACATACACATTATTTACATTTTAAATAATAAATGTTCCCATAATGAAAATAATTGAAATGTATTTATTTAACTATTGTGTCTTTCTAGAAAGGACTTTCCTAAAACACTAGATGAAGAAACACAACCTCACAGCTGTGCATGAGTTCATTCTGAAAGGCATCACATCACGCCCTGAGCTGCAGGCTCCACTGTTTGGGCTCTTCCTCATCATCTACATGAGCCCACTGGTGGGAAACTTGGGCATGGTCCATCCTCACCATGGTGGACCACAGCCTGCAAACACCCTGACTCTCAGTGACCTTGGTTATTCTACAGCTGTGGGTCCCAAAATGTTGGTCAATTTTGTGGTGGATCAAAATACAATCTCCTATTATTTGTGTGCTACTCAGTTAGCTTTCTTTTGTGTGTTCATTACTTCTGAACTTTATATTTTGTCGGTGATGGCCTACGACTGCTATGTGGCCATCTGTAACCCTCTCCTCTACACTGTCATCATGTCTCAGAGGGCCTGTCAGTTCTTGGTGGCAATTTCCTATCTGTATGGAATCTTCTGGTCTCTTCTAGTCACCATAAAGATTTTTACTTTACCCTTCTGTGGCTACAATGTCATCAGTCATTTCTATTGTGACAGTCTCTCCTTGTTATCTTTGCTCTGCTCAAACACACATGAAATTGAAGTGATAATTTTGATCTTAGCAGTTTTCAATTTGCTTTCCTCTCTTCTGATCATCCTTGTGTCCTACATGCTCATCCTCATAGCCATTCTCAGGATGAAGTCTGCTGAGGGCAGGCACAAGGCTTTCTCCACCCGTGGATCCCACCTAATGGTGCTCATAGTGTTCTATGGGACTTTGTTATATATGTATGTACAGCCCAAGTCCAGTCATTCCTTAGACATTGATAAAGTGGCTTCCATATTTTACACCCTGGTCATTCCCATGTTGAATCCCTTGATCTACAGCTTGAGGAACAAAGATGTAAAGTATGCCCTACTAAGCACATGGAAAAAATTAAGCAATATCTTTACTTAGAGATATATAAAATATGAGTCATTTAAATCAGATTTTTACATCAACGTGGTCTCTTTTCTTCCAGGATGTATAACAGGCAAAAAAATTGACTCTCTATAAATGATCAGATACTGGCCTTTTTGTACTAATCAAATTTTTAAATGCTTTAATGCACATGTAATCAAAATGAGAGGCAAAATAATTTCTACCCTTCAGTGTGAGATATGAATTATATACATAATAAATGATTAAATTTTAGGCTGCTTAGACTATTCATGTGGGGAGCAGAGTCCCATGCTCTATTGGAGAATGACCATTGTGTGCAGAAGCAAATTTCCAATGTTTTTGTTATCTTCCTAAGCATTGCAATAAACTTTCCACTGTCCATGTTTGTGTTTGTGCATGTATTTATGTTTTTACATGAGCACCCTCATTCCATTTTCGTCTTTATGTTCTTGTGGCTTGTGTTAAACTCTATCTTGACTGTGGTAACAGGCTTAGTGTAATCTGACCATTTGAAGAAAACAGTCATTTGAATATCCTAACCTGTTGCTTTTCCATGTGGGGATCTTAGGTTCCTTCTTTTCTCTCATCAGTACCTTGACCTTATAAGAGCTCAAAAGAGTCTATTATCTCAACATCATCAGCTCTGCAGTGACTCAGAGCTTCAGTGCAGCATCTCATTTTGTCTTAGTATGTACATATAAGCAAGTGAATGCACCAGTTAAGATTGATGTCTCAGATTCAACCAAAGACACGTCCACGGCTTATTCATTAATTTATTATCCTTACTGTCTGATCTGAATTCCTTTCTTCCTGTTTGGTTTCATGGAGAGTCACTATTCCTTAACCCACTAAATGCAAGAAATTATTTTTTTATAATGTTTCAGTCTTTTTTATTTTTAATTGTATTTATTTTTATTTTTACAGACTGCATTTTGATTCATTGTACACAAATGGGGTACAACATTTTGTTTCTATGGTTTACACAATGTAGTTTCATACTATTCATGTAATTGTACGTGTACTTAGGGTAATAATATCTGTCTCAGTCCACTATCTATCCTACCCCTGCCCCCTCGGTCTATTTCTTAATATTATTTTGGCATGGTATGCTTGTCCTATGATGAAGTATGTTTTTTGTTCCTCTATTTTCAGTATTCTGAGTTTGTGTAACCAGAGATCAGACCTTGATTTATGCTATTGCTATATTTCTATTTGGAGTGTAGTATGTGTTATAATGTATGTTCTTATCGTGTTTTTTGTACATCATCCATGAGCTTCTCTAAAATTCTCCGTGCTTCTTTCATTGTTTGTTGTTCTGTTGTTTTGAACTTATTGCATTTCATTTATATCATGAAAGTTTAGATGTGATTTTTTAATACATCACAATACAATAGAACCACTGGAAAATAATTTACTAGAATAATAAAGGCAGATGCATGCTGTCATGTAAAGAAAAAAAATGCTAAACAGTTCTTGCAGTTGGTTCTTTTGAAGACAAAAATTTCATACCTAATTTTATCTATTTGTAAGATATATACATACAAGTATATATATATATATATATATATATATATATATACACACTCAATTGTAACTTCTTGAGATTGTATAGTAAGCAGGGATAAAGTGAATGTTAACAGTATATTTTAGATTATACATGTCTTTAAATAATAAATTTTCTGTGATTTCATATATTCACATAATGAATTTCCATGAAAATCATAACTTTTATAACACAGGTAAAAGTTTCTAATATTCACAGACAAATATCTGAATAAACATAACCCATATCCACTTCCAAAAAAAATCTTAGACTTTTATAATCTCTCAAACTATAAAAGAAAGAACATTAAAAAACATACTGACACTATTTGAGAACATATTTCATTCATTGAGAAAGTTACTCCAGTTTTTCACTGTTGTATACATGTATTAGTCATTTCATGAAGCTTTACACTTCCCATAGAAAATAAGTATTTAAAAAAAACAAAATTTAGGATACGATTTTACATTTTGCTAAAATATTTCAAGTCAATATAATGTCATGTTTTGTACAATAATAAATCAGAAATATCTGCACAATAGTGCAGTAAGACTTTCAGAATAATTTTGGGTATACTCAGAATGTTTCCAAAAAAACCTGTTTCATTACTATTAGAAGAAGGTGTTATAATTTTTCAATTCCACAGACTCCAAGAAACATTTAAAACATTCTTGATGAAGAGAATATCAAAATTGAAAACTTCATTAAATATAACTAAAATACACTGCAAAAACTCTCCATGTCCACCCCAATTTTGATTCAGCTGGCCTGAATGGTTGTTTATGCTAAACATTTAAGGGAAAAATAGATAGCAATTCTCCAGAAACACTTTTAGAAATCTGAAAGATGTTATGTGTTCTGAGTTTCTGAAAAGCACTCGCCTGATGTTAAAGACTGTAAAAGGCCTTGTATATGTGAAAATTTTAAAGAAAATGATATCTGATAAGGCCAGCAATGTGTACTGACAGTAACATACCAGGAGAGAATTAAGAAACTTAAGTTTGCTTTAACATTTAAAGTTAAATGGCATTAACCATATTAAGAAACTAAATAGACATCTGTATGACATCTCAATAAACACACAAAAAATGGTTAAGTTCTGAAATGCATTAATAACAATAAATTTCTCAAAGCAATATTAAAATAGAAATTTCTAAGACTGATAATATTATCCTTTTTCCTTCTCTCCTTCTTTTTTATTTAAAATTTTATTATATTGCATGGCTCATTCTTCCTTGAGGAGTACCTTGTATTCTTTAATTTTGGTAGAAAAATCTTCTCAGAAAACAGAATTCAATCAAAGATTATTTTCCTAAATTGATATTTATGTTTAAATAATCTTTTAAAAACACATCTTCAAGAGTATCTCTTTTCATCATATATTCTTATTGCAATTTCTCTGCTTTTGATTGGAAGACTCTCTACACTATTATTCACATGGTTCCTTCTTTAAAGGTCAAAAAGTTAAATTGGTTACTGACACAGATTATATGTATATATTCTCTTCATACAAATGGACTTTGTGTGTATGTGTGTGTCTAATTGTGTATGAATCAGCACAGAAAAGATCCTTAAACAAAACCAAAAATCAAAAAGATTGATACATTTATTTATTAAGCTTTCTAATATTTATAGAATGGAAATAACCACAAATACAAAAAAAAACATGCCACAGTTGGAGAAAATAGATACAATTGTGCAAATATACAAGTAATACGTGAAAAAAAACTATAGAAAAGTGGACAATGGATATATAGAGAAAAATTATAAAATTAGAAATATTATGATTTATGTTTATACTTCAATAATAATCTGAAAAAGTAAATATAAATATATATGAAACACAATCTTGTAAAATGGAAAAAGTGTTAAGTTATAGGGCTATCAGGTCATGATGGAAATGTGGAATAAAAGAAACACCCCTACTGTTCTAGTGGGAGTACAAAATTTTTAGCCATTTTTTGAAAAGAATTTGCAACTAATAAGGTAGAACATCCTGAAAAATCAAGGGACATTTTTTATCTACATAGAATTACATGGATTAGTTCAACCTCATTTATCAGAGTGAACAAAACATTTTTCAGAATAGGACCATCAAGTTCTTAAACGTTAATTTCAATGATTTGCAGATCTATACCATATATTTTTAAGGAGTACATCAATTTAATGTCCACTTTCAAATGAATGACAAATTAGAAATAGGATTTGCCTCTGGTAAAGAAGAATCACAATTAAGGGATCATAATTAAGAGGGACATAAAAAATGTACAAAGCTTCAATTTTATAAAATATAAGTTTTATTATAAAAATGTATCAAGTTGAGCGCAGTGGCACATGCCAGCAATCCCATTAGCTCAGGAGACTGAGGCAGGAGGACTGAGGGTATGCAGAAAGACTTCCCAACTTAGTGAGACCCTAAGGAACTCAGGGAGACAATGTCTCTAAAAAATTAAAAAAGGACTGGGGATGTGGGTCAGTGGTTAAGTGCCCCTGGATTCAATCTCTGATAGCCCCCTCAAAAAAATAATTTTTACCTGATGGAAAATTTGATACTTACCACTTTAGTTTTTAATTTTCTTGATTACAAACTAAGTCAAACTAAAATATTTTAAAGAAAGCTTTCCATTGTTTCTTGTTGGATTTATTGAATAATGAATGTATCATACAAATGATGTAGTTTGATACACTTTAGGATTCATCTACTGTTAGAAGGTACATCTGTGGAGCAGAGTAGGACTGAGGTAACAACAGCAAATTCAATAATATTTTATGTTTCTTAAAGGTGCAATATGTGTAATCAGTTTTATAATTAATGTTATAAATTGCAGAATATGGTTTCCTTATAATTTACTTACATTCTCTTGTCACTGCAACTTAAACTTTAAACTGTACCATTTTCATTTATTCTTCTCCTTATTTAGAAATCTTTGCTGCTCACAATATTTTATACCCATAATTATTATCAAAACTTCCATGCTCTGCCCCTGTTTTTGTGCTATACTATTCAATTCCTTGGTTATTAGAGATATTTGGATATGTTTCTTTGTTCTACATGTGTTTTTCTGCATTATGGAATAAATAATTAACAGCAGGAGGAATTTCTCATGGACACGATGCACAGATGATTTCAGATCACATCCAGGAATGCAGGACTATGCCATCATTGTTGACTTTATTCTTCTCTATGATATTGTCCAGCATCAAAAAAGTTTTGTATGATGCAGAGTTTTATAAAATTTATTGTAAAAGTATTTCAACCTCTATTTCCTCCATATAATATATAAACTTTTGAGAATTTGTTGTATGAAACCAATGGCATTGAATGCTCTTTTTCCTAATTTGCTCTGATTTCTTCATATTTCTCTAGACTATTGCATATAATATATATCGGATTTGTTCCCTATAAATAAAGGTATTTCAATTATAATGACAATGTCCCAGGGAAAGGCTAACATTTTAAATGAACTTAAGTCAAAGAAACTTACACTAAAATATTACTGAAGTACTTGCAACACTTAGAAGATGAGTAATCCAAAACTGAAGTTCCATTTGTCCCATTGCATCAAGTGTGACCTTGAGAGAAGACAGGACACAGAATTGGAATAGCTTGCATGTCTTCATCTTTCTCCACCTCTTCCTCAGGCATTCATCATTTTAGCCCTGATCAAGTGAGGTCTGTGTACTAAAGAATGTTTGTTCACATGTACATAAAAATGTTCCTCCTTCAGGTACTTGTAACCATCTAAAAAATAAAAATAAAACCAAAAACCATATATACATGGTCTTTGAGAGCCATTTACAGATAGCTTGGGCAAATTGAATCAGTAAATCATCATTCATTCTTTCCAACATAAGGACATTTTGGTTTTGTATATGAGAATAGAGTTTCTGTTAAATTATTTGCACAAAGTAAACTATAAATACTATGATAATGTGGAACATAATCAATATTTTCATATGTACATATTTATTCTGATTGTGTTTTCATACAAAGACAATTTCCAAAGTGATTTGTTACAGCTCTCCACTCATACATCTACCAAGTTTATACATCATGTATCCACAGTTTCATCACTATCACCTTTGTAAATATGGTATTTATACGATTGTATCCTACAGTAGGAAAATGTTTGCATTCTTGAAATTTATTGTTAAAAAATTTTATGTGACTGGTATATATAAAATTTTATTAAGTTAATAAATAAAGGTTTACATGTCATTATAGTTAAATAAATAACAACCACAATACTTTTGGAAAAATATAAAAGTAGGACAACCACTCATCTAACAAAAAAATTTTTATATATCCATGTACCTGCATTTGTATCTTTGTCTGCTTCTTTATTTGTTGGATTTCTTAACCTTGGAACAATTTTATGATGTGCTTATTGAAATGGACAGAATGTGGTATACAGAAGGTTGGTTAGCAACTTATCTGACTTCTACAAATTAGATTACAACAGCAATCCACCTCTCAATTGTGACAATGAAAGTATCTCTAAACTGGAAAAATACTCTTTGGTAAATCAAATCACCCAAGATAAGAGCAACTATACTAGGTTTATCTCTCATTTTTATATTTTTATTTGTGAAAAGTATTTAATTTTAAATATTGTAAATTTGAAAGTTTGAATGTATCTTGTTTATACTATCCTTGTATAATATATGTTCCCCATGCAGTAAATCTATTTACTTTGCTACTATGTCTTTCCAGAATAGACTTTGGAGCACAACTCAATGGAAAAACACAACGTCACAGTGGTGCATGAATTCATTCTGAAGGGGATCATCTGACATCCTGAGCTGCAGGCTGCACTGTTTGGGCTCTTCCTCATCATCTACATGAGCACACTGGTGGGAAACTTGGGCATGGTCATCCTCACCAAGGTGGACCATAGCCTGCAAACACCCATGTACTTTTTCCTGAGACACCTGGCTCTCAATGACCTTGGTTATTCTACAGCTGTAGGCCCCAAAATGTTGGTCAATTTTGTGGTGGATCAAAATGCAATCTCCTATTATTTGTGTGCTACACAACTAGCTTTCTTTCTTTTGTTCATTTCTTGTGAACTTTTTATTCTCTCTGCAATGGCCTATGACTGCTACATGGCCATCTGTAACCCTCTCCTCTACACTGTCATCATGTCTCAGAGGGCATGTTGGTTGTTGGTGGCAATGCCCTATCTCTACAGTACTTTTTTGTGTCTTCTATCGCTATAAAGATTTTTACTTTGCCCTTCTGTGCCTACAATGTCATCAGTCATTTCTACTGAGATAACAGTCTCCCCTTGCTATCTTTGCTCTGCTCGAACACACATGAAATTGAAGTGATTAATTCTGATCTTGCCAGCTTTTGATTTGCTTTTCTCTCTTTTGATTATCCTGATGTCCTACCTGCTCATCCTCATAACCATTCTCAGGGTGACATCTGTTGAGGGCAGGCACAAGGCTTTCTCTACCTGTGGATCCCACCTGACTGTGGTCACTGTGTTCTATGGGACTTTGATATTTATGCATGTGCAGCCCAAGTCCAGTCACTCCTTGGACACTGATAAAGTGGCTTCCATATTTTACACCCTTGTCATCCTCATGTTGAATCCCTTGATCTACAGTTTGAGGAACAAAGATGTAAAGCACGCTCTAGAGAGGACATGGAAAAAGAGATGGAATGCTTTTCCTTAAAATTTGCATACAATTTGAGCCATAGAAACCACAGAAAAACCTGCATTATTTTCCTCCAGAATGTATAGAATGCAGAATGGTGCTCAACATATATTTAAAGATTGGTCTTCTTAGCACTAGTCAAATATCTCAATATTATAAATATGTAAGTGAACAACAAAAAGACAAAATATGTTGCTTTACTTATGTCAAGAAATCAATTATAATGTAAACAATATATCAGTAAATGTTATAGTAAATTAATGTATGTTTAAAGTCTTCAGATTCAAATTGCAGGTAGAATGGTATGCAGTATGGGAATGAAAAGTTATATACATATATATATGGAAAATTACTTGAGATTTTTTATTGTTGTTATTGTCTGGTGTATTATAATAATCTTTTCAGTGTCCACATGTGTGTGTGTTAGTTTCTTTTGTGTGTGTGTGTGTGTAACAAAACTCTTCATTTTAAGCTTTAAATATTTCAGTAAGTGGTATCAAAATCAACATTTATTTTAATTTATTGCAAAATGTTTAACATAATATCTATTTTCCTAAAATATTTCAAATATATAATACAGCACTTTAAAATATATGCAGAATTTTTTACAAGAGATCTCCAGGGCATATTTGGTTTGAATAATTGAGATTTTCTATTGATTGTGAACTCCTTGTTTTTCCCAATTTGTATTCCTTGTAATTATTATGCTACTTTCTGATTCTACTTGAGTATTTTATTAAGATCCTTAATGCAGTATCTCTCCTTTTGTACCTGGTTTATTTGATGTAGTATCATATCTTCAGGTATAGCTATGCTATATTGATTTAAAGTGTCTTCAGTGTCTTATTAATAGTCTAGTGCATCTATGTATCATATTGTACATATTCATTTATCACTGAATGGATAGATTGGTACCACACCCTGGCTAATTTTAATTACATTGTTATGAACTTGAGATTACTAGCAGATCTCTGAGATTCTCATATGAGCGCATTTTGACAAAATCTTGAAGCTGTTTATTTACTCTTATATTCTGTTAATAAATAAATAAAGCCACAGTTGAATATAAATTGTCCCTGACAATTAGCAGATAACTTCCACAAATTTCATTCAGATCTCAAATGCTTTGAGGATAATCTGCTAGGTGCTTGGCATCTCCTCAGGGACAGTCTCAAATATAAAAACACATTCATAAATTTTCCTCCTAAATGCAATGTTAAGAATCACATGGGAGAATCAAGAGAAAGCATTCATTGCAGGTAACAAACACAGAAGGTCTCACATGGTGCCATATGCTACCTGTACCTACAGAAATAATCCCATTTGCTCTGACTTTGCCATTGAATGTAAGAGAACAGAGCTTATTCAGTCAGTTCTGTGCTTTCTACAGCTCCCTAAAAGTTGAGCAGCTGTAAGCACTAAGCTATAAGTTATAAGCACTCTCCTAATCTCTGCAGGCTAATTTTTAAATATTTTCAAATGGGTAGAGAAGGTAAGCATCTTTGAAACACACACTTTGTGTGTGTGTGTTTTAGAAAATATTTAATTTCACATACATATATAATTTTATATATGAAGTCAGCCAAAAGTGGGAGGAGGTGAAGTATTAAGAGATGCCAGTTTCTTTAATAGTAGAATTTGAAACTGTAATGACTCAGTCTATCATTTTGATAATCTTCTGAACATTTGGTTATTTAGTGACTAGGCTCTTTTTGTAATCCTTTTAAAATAATTTAAATTATATGGATTATGAATATATATGTATATATATACATATATTATATATATATGATCATTCCTCCTCTCTTGATGAAGAAGAGGTAGTTCCACTTCACACTGATGAATGTGAAAGGTGAAGATTAGGAGAACTTTCAGTTTCCAGTTTTATAGTGATGGTAACTGTCTCTTTTGCAGTGGAATCTGAAAAGTATTTCTCAGAGAGACACACACACACACAAAAGAAATACCAGTATTTAATAGATTTTCAAATATGAAATAGAAATTTGATTCTCTTCATTGAAGCTAGTTAAAGGAAAAATTATGTTACTATGTGCACCTTATTTGTAGTTTTTCATGATTAGAAATTAAATGAAACCATAACAACAGAAACAATAAACTTTACATTGTTTCTTATTGTATATAGGGAATTTCTTGAATGTTGTACTCTGATATTCTTTAACATAATTGTAATTAAAGAAAGGTGTGAGCTTTGGGCACGACTGATTATCAGATAGCCACAACCATGCAGGCAGAATTTTAAATTGATTAAATGTCAATTACATGTAATCTGCTATATACTTAATGCTCTAAAATTTTATGATCCTGTTTTCTCATAGCTCAGTTGCTCACTTACACTGTATTCAACAAATTTTTCACTATAAAATATGTCATTTCTAATTTTTTTAATGTATAAAATAGCTCTGATCATTTCACACCAAAGATAATTCCCTTAAATGCCATGCACCTACTTCTATGCTATACTTTTCAATCCTCACCCTATTAGACATACTTTGATACATTTCACTTACTTATGTGCATATTTTCTGCACTAATGGTTATATCATATTTGGAAGATGTCTTATGATCTTAGTCCACAAAAAGATTTCAAATCACAAGTAGGATTCTGTATATATCAACTTCACTGTAGTTTATCTTGCCTCTATGGTACTGTGTCATGTATTTACTTTATACAATGTAGAACTTTACATTTACTTTTAAAATGTTTCAGTTTATTTCTTTTATCAATTTGTCCCCCCAAAATTTAATGAATCTTCATTATTTAAAACGAATGCTACTAACCTCTTTATCTCCCAATTCAAATTTCTTTATATCCTTCAGTTTCTACCATGTAACATACATCAGTTTTGTCACTGAGAAATAAGCCTGTCTCAATCATAATGGCAATGTGCCATGAGGAAAATTAATATTTTAAGTACATTTATATGAAGGTGACTTATACTAAAGTGTTGTTGAAGTATTTATGAAAGATAGAAGGCTAGAAATCTAAACCACAGCACACAGTGTGTACAGTTTCAGTCCTTGAGTTTATTTGAGGAGGAGGAATGAATGGGGATTGGTATAAATAGCATGTATCCATCCTACTTGACCTGTTTCTCACCTATTCATCCTTTTAGCCCTGACAAAGAGATGAAGTCCACAAAAGTGCTTGTCTGCATATGTAAAAGAAACCTCTCTCAGTTTAGGTTGCTGTCAGTGTACATATATATACATATATGTAAGTATATATATATAAAGAAGTAAAAAAAATACATCTATACATGATCATTTTATTTTACACATTATATTTTATTGGTGCATTACAGTTATACATAATAGTGGAGTTCAGTTTGATATAATCATACTGTGAGGAATATAATGTGTTTCCTTTTATTCCCCAGTATTTTCTCTTTCCCTCCTCTTGTCCTTCCTCCATGCCCCTCTTCTACTCTGCTGATCTCCACTGTTTTTTAATTGGTGCTTTAGATATGCATAAAGTTTAATTCACTGTGGTGTATTCATGTATGTGCATAAAATAATATGGTCAATTTCAATCCACATTTCCTCTTTTCCCATCCTCCTCTCTCCCCCTCAATCCCCTTCCTCTGCTCCACTGATCTCCCTCCTTTTTTCAAGGAATTTCCCCCTCAACCTGTTTCATTTTCTGATTTCTATCTTCTATAGATGAGAAAAAAACATTTGACCTTTGATGTTCTGAGTCTGCTTTATTTCCCTTAACATGATATTCTCCAGTTCTCTCTGTTTACCAGAAAGTTACATAATTTCTTTTTGTAACTAAGCAGAATTCCATTGTGCACATATACCATGTTTCTGTAAGCGTTCATCTGTTGATGGGCATTTGGATGGTTCCATAACTTGGCTACTGTGAATTGCACTTATATAAACACCATTATGCCTATCTAACTAGAGTATAATGATTTCACTTTCTTTGTAAATGATATTAGAGAAATATTTTCAGGAAGAATGGAGACATGGAATCACTAAATCATAATTCATCTCAATAAAACTTGAAGAACATTTTGGTTCTGTATATGATAATAGTTTTTTAAAATTATCTGCCTAAAGTAATCTCAACATCCACTAAATGAGTATATCACATAGATACACATTAAGAGGCATTTCTTCTGATTCTACAGACAATTTCTAATGTGATCTGTCATAGTTTTCCAATCATATACCTACCTACAGTGTTCAGAATTTCAACTCTATCACCCATAAGAATATAGATATTATAGGACAATCAATTGAACTATTGAGTTACATTCCTTTTGGAAATTAATAAATAGAAATATTTATTATGTAATTGATATACCCAGACTTTTTATAAAATTAATTATTAAATATCGGCATGTTATTATAATTATGTAATAAATAAATTTAATAGTATAATAATTACTTATATAACACCCAAAGTTTAAGTAATGCTTAACTTGTCTTATATGTCTATATCTTTATCACTAGCCTTATGGCTTCTTATTACTTTTATCAGAGTTTATCAAACTTGGAACACTTTTATTGCTATTGCTATTACATTTGAATGGATATTAGATTTAGTAGGATGTTTAGCAGCTTACCAGCCCTGGAACCATGAGATGCCAGTCGCAGTACACTTCCCAATTGTGGCATTCAAAGTAACTACAGATGTTAAAAATGTTCCTTGGTAAGTAAAATCATCCAGTTGAGAAAAACTGTCCTGTTACTACCTCTCTCTATTTCTATATATTTTTCATTGTAACAATGCACATTGTGTTTACTTTTGAATATTTTAAATTTGAATATTTACATACATATTATTTACGTTTTGAATAATAAATGTTCCCATGATGAAAATATTTGAAAACTATTGATTTGGCTATTCTGTCTTTCCAGATAAGACTTTCTAAAGAAAACTCTGGATGAAAAATCACAACCTCACAACTGTGCATGAGTTCATTCTGAAGGGCATCACATTGTGCCCTGAGCTGTAGGCTCCACTGTTTGGGCTCTTCCTCATCATCTACATAAGCACACTGGTGGGAAACTTGGGCACGGTCATCCTCACCATGGTGGATCACAGCCTGCAAACACCTATGTACTTTTTCCTGAGACACCTGGCTCTCAGTGACCTTGGTTATTCTACAGCTGTGGGTCCCAAAATGTTAGTCAATTTTGTGGTGGATCAAAATGCAATCTCCTGTTATTTTTGTGCTACTCAGCTAGCTTTCTTTTGTGTGTTCATTACTTCTGAACTATATGTTATCAGTGATGGCCTACGACCACTATGTGGCCATCTGTGACCCTCTCCTCTACACTGTCATCATGTCACAGAGGGTGTGTCAGTTCTTGGTGGCAATCTCCTATCTCTGTGGTACATTTGTGTCACTTCTAATTACCATAAAGATTTTTACTTTACCCTTCTGTGGTTACAATGTCATCAGTCATTTCTACTGTGACAGTCTCCCCTTGTTATCTTTGCTCTGATCAAACACACATGAAATTGAAGTGATTATTCTGATCTTAGCAGTTTTCAATTTGCTTTCCTCTCTTCTGAACATCCTTGTGTCCTACATGCTCATCCTCATAGCCATTCTCAGGATGAAGTCTGCTGAGGGCAGGCACAAGGCTTTCTCCACCTGTGGATCCCACCTGACAGCTGTCATAGTGTTCTGTGGGACTTTGATATTTATGTACGTACAGCCCAAATTCAGTCATTCCTTAGACACTGATAAAGTGGCTTCCATATTTTACACCCTAGTCATTCCCATGTTGAATCCCTTGATCTACAGCTTGAGGAACAAAGATGTAAAGTATGCCCTATTAAGCACATGGAAAAAAGTATGCAATATCTTTCCTTAAAGGTATATAAAATATGAGTCATTTAAATCAGATTTTGACATCAACGTGGTCTCTTTTCTTCCAGGATGTATAACAAGCAAAAAATAAAATAAAATAAATTGACTTAATATATATAAGTAGATATTGACCTTTTTGTACTGGTCAAATTTTTAAATGCTTTAAATACACATGTAAATAAAATGAATGGCAAAAGAATTTCCCTTCTTCAGCATGAGATATGAATCATAAACATAATAAATGGTTACATTTATGGTAAATTATAATGGATTTTGGATGCTCATCCTATTAGTGTAGGTAGTAGAGTCCCACGCTCTATTAGAGAATGAGTACTGTGTGTGAAAGAGAATCACAATTTTTTTGTGATATTTGTCAAGCATTGCAATAAACTTTCCACTGTCCATGTTTTTGTTTGTGCATGTATTTATGTTTTTACATGAACACCCTCATTCCACTTTGATCTTTGTGTTTTTGTGGCTTGTGCTAAACTCAATCTTGAGTGTGGTAACAGAAGGCTTAATGTAATCTGATCATTTGAAGAAAACAATCATATGAATATGCTAACCTGTTGCTTTTCCATGTGGGGATCTTAGGCTCCTTCTTTTATTTCATCAGTACCCTGACCTTATAAGTGTTCAAAAGACACTATTATCTCAACATCATTAGCTCTTCAGTGGCTCAGAACTTCAGTGCAGCATCTCATTTTGTCTTAGTATGTACATATATGCAAGTAAATGTACCAGTTAAGACTGATGTCTGAGATTCAACCAAAGACACACCCACGATTTATTCATTAATTTATTATCCTTACTGTCTGATCTGAATTCCTTTCTTCCTGCTTTGGTTTCATGGATAGGTACTCTTCCTTATCTCACTAAATGCAAGGAATAATCTTTTAAAAGGTCTCAATCTATTTCTTAGTATTATTTTGGCACGATATACCTATTCTAAGATGAAATATGTTTGTAGTCCCTGTATTTTCAATGTTCTGAGTTGATGTAACCAAAGATTAACCCCTGATTTGTGCTATGTTATATTTCTATTTGGAGTATAGCATGTCATTTTACATCATAAGTACTTGTAATGTTTTTGTATATCATCCATCAGCTTCTTTAAAATTCTCCAGGTTACCTTCATTGTTTTATTGTTTAGAACTCATTGCACTTCATTATCATTATGAAATCATAGATGAGTTTTCTTAGTACATTACAATGCATTCAAATTATCAATAGAGTCACTCAAATAATTTACTAGAATAATAAAGGAATATGCATATTGTCATATAAAGATAAAACTTGCTAAAGAGTTCATGCACTTATTTCTTATCAAGGCAAAAATTTCATTCCTAATTTTATACCTATTTGTAAGTTTTGTATATATTTGTATACAAAATATATATATACTCAATATATATATACTCAAAATTGAATGTTCTTGAGATTGTATAGTAAGCAGGGATAAAGTGAATGCTAACAGTGAATTTCAGATTAGACACATCTTTAAATAATATATGTGAAAATTGTAAAGAGAATGTTATTTGATAAGTCCAGCAATATACTAACAATAATACACCAGGTCAGGATTAAGGAATTTATGTTTGCTTCAATATTTAAAATTTAATGTCATTTACCATATGAAGAAATTAAAACAGACACCTTAATACACATAAAAAATTTTAATTCTCATGTGCATTGTTACAATAACTTTCTCAAAGCAAAATTGAAGTTTCTAAGACTGGTAATATTATCTTTTTTCCCTTCTCTCCTTCTTTTGTATTTAAAATGTTTTTATATTGCATAACTCTTTCTTGATGGGTGCCTTTTATTCTTTAATTTTGATAGAAAAATCTCAGAAAACAGAATTCAATCATTATTTTCCTAAATTGATATTTTTAAGTTTAACTAATCTTTTAAAAACATACTTTTAGAGTATTTCTTTTCATCATATATTCTTAGTGCAATTTCTCTGCTTTTGATTGGAAGGCTCTCTTCACTATTATTCACATGGTTTCTTCTTTAAATGCCAAAAGTTAAATATGGTCACTGATACTGATTATCTGTATGTATTCTCTGTGTGTGTATGTGTGTATGTGTGTATTGTGTATGATTCAGCACAGAAAATGTCCTTAAACAAAACTAAAAATCACAAAGATTGATCAAAACACTTATTTATTAAAGTTTCTAATATTTATACAATGGAAATAACCACAAATATAAAAAAGTAAACTTGCCACAGTTGGAGAAAATAGATACAATTTTGTAAATGTAGAATTAATAATTAATAGGTCAAAAATCCATAGAAAAGTTGACAAAGGATATATACAAAAGAATCATAAAGTTAAAAATATTATGATCTATGCTTATACTTCCAAAATAATTTGAAAAAACAAAAACATATAAAACACAATCTTGTAAAATGGAAAAAGTGTTAAATTATAGGACTCTCAGGTCATGGTGGAAATGTGGAGTAAAAGAAACATACCCACTGTTCTAGTTGGAATACAAAATTTTTAGCCATTTTGGGAAAAAATTTGCAATCAATAAGGTTGAACAACCTGAAAAATCAAAGAACATTTTTTATTTATATATAATTACATGGATTACTTCAACTGCATTTATCAGAGTGAACAAAACATTTTTCAGAATAAGACCTTCAATTTTTTAAATGTTAATTTCAATTATTTGCAAATCTGTACTATATTATTTTTAATGAGTACATCAATTTAATGTCCACTCTCAAATGAATGACAAATTAGTGATAGGATTTGCCTCTGGTAAAGAGTAAAACTTTTTAGGTTTGGGACCATGATTAAGAGGGACGAAAATTGATGTACAAAATTGCTATTTTATAAAATATAATTTTTATTATAAAAATAAATCAAGTTGGGTGAGGTGGGACATGCCTGTATTACCATTAGTTTGAGAGGCTGAGTCAGGAGGATTGCAGGTATGAAGATAGCCTTTCCAACTTAGTGAGGCCCTAAGGAACTCAGGGAGACCCTGTCTCTAAAAAATTAAAAAAGGGCAGGGGATATGGGTCAGTGGTTAAGGGTCCCTGGATTCAATTCCTGGTATCAATAAATGAAAAAATAAATAATAAAAATAAATAAAAAATGGACTAACGTGAATAGTTGAAGTCAATTTTTAACAATTTCAGTTTGAAAATCCAGTATGATGTAATAGTGGAATCATGTGGTTATATTGTTAATAATTGCCAGGGCATTTAGGTTTAGTAGATTTCTGTTGGTTAATTAAATTGTATTTTAAAAGCTGGGGAAATAGAGAAGGCAGATGAGAAATATCCTCCAGTGTCCTCTTCCCAAATTTATACTAATTAGAACAGACTTTCAAGCCCAAACTATCTTCATAACACCTAAGGAAGCCAGGTGAGGTACCATAGAGCCCTGGTTCAGTATAATAAAAAGAAATTTAGAAAACCAGGAAGGGAATAGTGCCTTGCACTCCCCTTACCCAACTCTTTGCAACAAAGCTTGAAAAGAAATGCTTCCCCTGTGAGAGGGGAACAGAGAATTGAGTCCAGGCCATAGACTTGAAACCTAGTTTTAAACATACCAAGATAAAGCTGAGTGCCAGGAAGAGTTCTTTGATCCCTACTTGAAGGTGATATCTGAGACTCAGCCACTAGAACTCATAATCCAAGCTACAATGAAACTGCTTCCACCATGCTTCTACTAGCCTTGGACATCAGTGCAGGAAGCAAGACTATCAGCAGGTTAGCATGGTATAGAACTGAGCATATGCCTTTGTCTTAAGAGTTAAGAGCCAGGTCCACTGCAGAAAGAACCAGCATAAGCAGAAATCAAGGGGCCTTACGCCCAGGGCATAGCCCACAGATGAAGCCTCTACAAATCCTGCATCAGGTAGAGAACTGCGTTTGAGTAGAACACAGTTAAGTTTTGCCTGTGTCTTTGCCAACCTCAGAGTGTTAGTGGGGCACACTCAGCCCAAGACAACATGCACTGTGAGCGCATGCGACCCAGCCTAGCATGATCCTTGCTGGACAATGGAATGTCTGTACCACTCCTTCCCTTCCCTTTGGCTGCACAGTTATTTTCAGACCAGTGTTATAGATTGGGTCCATCACCAGTAGTGAACTGTCCCTCAGTGGGACACTGAAGTTTTGGCCTTCATTGCTGCCAGCTGGGATATGAGCCTCCAGGTGCTCTTAAGACTACAAAGAACCTTGTGACTATGTGACTCAGGCATGACCCAGATTAGCATCAGCCTTGTTGACCAAAGGACTGCCTTTACCAACACTATACCCACCTCAGGCAGTAGACCATGGCAACTCAATAACCAATGGCATATCTCAGTGAGGAACTTAGCAAAGTAGCTTCATTCTCAGAAGTAATGGAAAATAAGGTCTCATAATTTTCTTTAACATCCAACCTGTCCTGATGAGATGGCTAATATGCCCTAGGCACAAAGTTTCTGTTAAAACCTGTTAGATCCTTCCAGATCTCAGTCAAGGCTTACATTGAAATGTAAATAAAGGAAGCCTAAAGGATTAGTAGAGACCAGTCTCAAACCCAAGGGAAAAAAAGGTAAAAAGAGTCTTACCTAAACTCCAGCAAAAGTAAATTTTATGATGCTTTTCTGAAGTAGTTAATGGCCGTATCATTTTTCCAGCACTCGTTTTTTTTAATTCTATATTTTTTTGAGCTCATGATTTTTTGATCAGTTCTATTTTTTATTCAACTAGAGTTTTTGAACATCTGTTACATTGCAATGGAGATTCACCTATAAAGTTACAAGGCCTTTGATTTTGTGTTATTTGTATGTCGTGCTGTCTGATGTCATGTTCTGTCTGTATCAAACTGAGCGCTCCTAAAATTAAAATTTAAAAATGGATCCAGATACTCTTAATTCATGTGGATTAAAAAGGTTCAATACAAAATGGGTAAACTAATAAAAGTAAAATGAAAATAACTCGCTAGTCTCTAGGTGGTCAAGCTAATAAAATATTAATGTTAATAAAATGTCTAATATCAATTGTTTCTAGGACTTTTCTTCAATAGGAAAGAGACAGCAAATACTGTTCAGGACACTTGTCTGATATCTTGGTTTTTACAGAATAAGTGAATTAGAGTTAACATGTATGGGATTACTCAAATTTGTTGTGGAAACAACTGATTAATTTACAAAGTTAAAATGCTAATTGTTAAATAACATCGAGTACTTTTAACTCCTTAAATTACATGGGGTAACATACTTAAACATTATTGATGTTTTCATAGGTTGGTAAATAAAAATGGTTTACAATTATTTTGTGTCCTCACTAAACTAAAAACAAGTTTACCAAGAGTTAGGTCCTAACAAGTGCAATTCTATATACAAAGGGTCCCAAAAGCTTCAACTGTGTTTCCATTAGAGTACTATAAACAACAAAATATTTAATCTTATTAAAATAGAGTAATTTATCTAAATTCAGAAATTTCATAAGAGTTATTTGAGAATGTGAACAAAAAGGGGTCAACAGATGGGAAAGAGAAAATAAAAGGTTCTGGGTATGGAAATATATTTAGTAAAAGGGAAAAGGAAATGTTTTGGGGTAAGAAAGTGCTTGTGTGATGAAATACATGAGGGTCTAAGTAAGTGCCAAGAAAGTCTGTGTGTAAGTAAAGGGCAAGTTTCAACAAGTTTGCGTGTAACTAAGTTGGTTGTATGTATGTGAGACAGCTAAAGCTATTTAAGGTTTTTCCTAAAGTGAAATATTAATGTTCTGATATAAACCAAAGTTTAATCTATATGGTAAAAGGACAAGGATTTCTTAGAAACACTAATTTACTCTTAACTTTGTGTCTATTAAGTTTTATTCTTTAGAACAATTAATCTTAAAAATTGGGATTTATACAATTATGGTTAAACAAGTGTTAGAGTATTGTACTATGTTAGAGTCTAAATTTTTCTTTAAAAACTAAATTTGGCAAGATAAAAGTGTCAAGGTAAATGTGAAATGGTCACTCTTTGTATATTAAAGGTGTTCGTATTTTCCAGGTATGCAAGTTTTTAAAGCAGGGAATTTATCAACCTGCTATTCTCCAGATTAAACGTGTCTGTAATGGTAATTTTAAACTTATAAAGAGTAAATTATATTGGGGATTAATTTCTATCATTTAATGTTCTATTATAGGACCTGCTATCAATAGGGCATATGTAAAATTTGTTACTTTTTACACTGAGATAAAAAATTTCAAATATAAATGTATTTCTAAACATTAGAGCCTGACTTGTTTAAAGGTTAATTTTGTGAAACATGAAAACATTTTGCCACTTTGACACACAAAAGGAAATTAAAAGCTCTCTCAGCCTTTCTTTGATTCATGTTTCAGATACAATGTTAAATTGTGTTAATTATAAAGTTTATATAGACTCAGGAAACAGTATATGTAAACTACTTAATGATATTTAAGGAAGAAGCAAAAATCAACATCAGATTAGAACACTTAAGATCTGTAAATAGTCACAGCTTACCTGAGATAAGGCTCTGCCTCCCAACTTACTGCATAATAGTAGGGCTCCAAAATAAGTCAGACTTCAGCTTATTTAAAGTTTTATTCAAAAGATTTGTTTTTGTTGTAAAATTACTATGATCTCAAATAGGGAATATAATGTGATTCTCAGTCAAAATTCAAGATAGCTATTATACAAGCTGAATGCATTTTTACTCTTGCTAATTTCATTTTGTAAAACTGTTACCTGTTAATGTTTTGCAGAAGTAGCTGCTTCAAGAACACACAACCTAGGTAACTTGTGATAATAAGCCATCACCTAAAGAACAGATAGTGGTAACTTCCAGTACTAATGCAGACTCCAGTTAGATAAAAAGGTAGATAATTGTAAAGTTATAGACATCAATGTTAAAGCCCAGTACTTTTACTTTATGACTGGTGAGACTGGTTTGCTGGATGATTAAGATCAAACTTAAAAATTGGAATTAAATACAGAGGCCAAGAAAAAAAAATAGTATCTTGCCCTCAAAGTCAGCCTTAACCCAGGGAATAAGAGGACTTCTCTAAGGAGGGCTGCAACTCTGGGTCACACAACCTCCTGATCAAGGAGATTGTTGAGAATAGAGGATGAAAAATCACTCAGTGCATCTGCTGCAAAGGAGGGTCATAGAAAAAGGGAGACATCCCTTTATGCTTCCAAGGAAGCCACCTCATCAAGGAGACCCAGCCTAACCAAAGGCACTGGTGGAGCTAAGAAGCTGCTCTTAAGTTCTCTACAAGTGACCCCTGTGGGAACTCAGCTGATTCTTTAACAAGTCAGGAACCAGGTCAATTTGACCAGCTTGATCTTAGACACCCAGCAAAACAGTGAAAACCAAAATATAGTCATTCTTGGGCATTTCAAAGAAATAATAGTGAAATGTAACTTAATATGTACACTTGTATTAGCCCACTAGAATAAAGACTAGAAGCTACAAATGAAAGAAAGATTCTTCAGCAAATGTGCCTGATAAATATCAAGAAAAACTGCCAGACACAACAGGTGTTGGCGAGGATGTGGGGAGAAAGGGACACTCATACATTGCTGGTGGGGCTGCAAATTAGTGCAGCCACTCTGGAAAGCAGTGTGGAGATTCCTTAGAAAACTTGGAATGGAACCACCATTTGACCCAGCTATCCCACTCCTTGGCCTATACCCAAAGGACTTAAAATCAGCATATTACAGAGATACAGCCACATCAATGTTCATAGCTGCTCAGTTCACAATAGCCAGATTGTGGAACCAACCTAGATGTCCTTCAATTGATGAATGGATAAAGAAAATGTGGTATATATATACAATGGAATATTACTCAGCCATACAGAATGATAAAATTATGGCATTTGCAGGCAAATGGATGAAACTGAAGAATATCATGCTAAGTGAGATAAGCCAATCTCAAAAAACCAAAAGACGAATGATATCGCTGATAAGTGGATGATGACACATAATGGGACGTGGGAGGGTTTAGTGTTAGGGTTAGAGTTAGGGTTATGGAGGGGGGCAAGAATGGAGGAAGGAAGGACTCTATAGAGGGAAAAGAGGGGTGGGAGGGGTGGGGGGAAAGGGGAAAAGTAACATAATGAATCAAACAACATTACTCTATGTAAATTTATGATTACACAAATGGTATGCCTTTACGCCATGTACAAACAGAGAAACAACATGTATCCCATTTGTTTACAATAAAAAAAAAAAAAACTGCCAGAGTCAGAAATTTTAGTCAGTTTAAGGCCTGCAGACCTTCCTAAGCTGCACAGGTAGACTTAATCTATGTTTGATCATATGATTATCTAGCCCTAAGTAACAAAAGTAGAGAGATCTCTACTAAACACAGGTTATACCAATAAAGGGATATTTTACAAAAATCAGATGACATTAAGTAGCTTAACTATATTTTCTGGGGACATCTATGACATTAAGAGTTAAATGTTGTGTTTACATTCCTGATAACCTGGATAGTGTTAAAGTCCCCAAATAAAGGCTTTGTCCTCTCCAGCCTTTGCTAGGCCTAGTTATGGGAAAAATTTCTCAGTTCTACCACCTCCTGGTGAGAGATTGACTTCTGTCATTTTCATGATACTCAGTAGCATGTTTCAGATGCTGCAACATTTACTTTATACTAGTCTCATTTCAGTACTCATGTCTTTTTGTTCTTCTATCATAGAAGCACCCACCCCCAGATGACTTTACAACCTGCTCTTCCCCAACCAGACTTCTACCTTGGACCCCTCGATTGACCTGATTTTTAAAAAAGGAACTCCAAACTGCTTGCCCCTCACTGCCCCCTTTCAGCTTCGAAGCAGCCAGAACGATAGGCACCCCCTTTCTTTACAGCAGTTAGGAGTTCCTAAAGCAAAAGGGGGGATGAAGTCCAAATTAAGAACAGGTAGTTAGTGTAGAAATAGGGAATCGGGTCAAATCAAGGAAATGGAGGCCATAAAGTCATCTGCCTCTGGAACTTGGAGACTACCCCTGGTAGAATGGAATGTCAAGGTTCTCTGGAGGCCATTGATTACCAAATTTACCTGCATTTATCAAGGACTGCAAACAAGGGGATGCTAATTGGTGCCCCCTGGGCCCTTATCTGCCTGAATCACCCTGGCCCTCCCCCTGCCCATGGTTTCTCTCTTAATGAAAAACCAGGCCTAGTCAGATAGGCAGGAAGGAGAAATAAGGGGGGAAAGAACTGGAGAACAAAAGAGACTTTAACCTATAAAAGATGTAGGGTGCACTCACTTCTTGGGACTTTTAGAATATCAGCCATGGCCCCCTTCTTCCTATGGGGAGAAGTCTGTATTATTACCTTTAATATGCATACCTGCTTAATATGCTTGCCTTGGCATGCTTCTCTAGTGTTCAATCTTCAACATTAGAAGGAGCAGAACTCGTCACTGGTAAACGGCGGTATCACTATAAATATTGACAAGGATGTGGAGAAAATGGTACACTCATACATTGCAGGTGGGACAGCAAATTTGTGCAACTAGTATGGAAAACAGTGTGGAGATTCCTTAAAAAATTTGGATTGGACCTACTCTTTGAATCTGTTATTCCACTTCTTGGTGTATCTCCACAGGACTTAAAGTCAGCATACTATATAATGGGCCACATAATGTTTATATCAGCTCAAATCACAATAGGTAAATTATGGAACCAAATAGGTATCTTTTAAGAGATGAATGCATAAAGAAAATGTTGCATATATACACAATGGAGTCTTAGCCATAAAGAAAAATAATTTTATGACAAATGCCAGCAAATGGTTAGATCTGGAGACCATCATTCTAAGGGAAGTAAGCCAGTCCCCAAAATCTAAAGGTAGACTATTTTCTCTGATAGTGAGAAGCTAACCCACAATAAGGAAGGGTGAGGAGTGGAATGAGGGGAAGAATAGAAGCGTAGTAGAATAGACAATGGGGAATGGAGGGAAGGGAGAGGGAGTAAACAAAGGAAAGACAGTGGAATGAATCTGAAATAGTTTTCCCAAGTACACATATGAAAACAACACAGGGAATTCCACCAGTATGTACATCCATAGGAATGGGACTCTAACTAGAATAAGATATATTCCATGCTTTTTCAATTATAACAAAATGGATTCTGCCTCCATATAAACCCAAAAATAAACAATAAAAACTTGTATTTTTGACTCTAACAAGATAATATTCTCAATTTCTATTTTGCCAGTCATTGAATTAGAAACAGTATAGTTTTGAATACTTGCACACATAATGTATAAATGTTAAGATGAGAGAAAAGTATAATAATACCTGTTATTTTTCTCAAATATGACAGTTTACAGACAAAAATGTACAATAATGTTGAAATAAAAGGGAATACAGAAAAAATTGACAGAAATTTTGCAATGCACTTAAATTCAAAATAAATAAAAATATGCATACTTACATAAGAGCCAGTGAAATGATATATTTAACAAAATACTATTCATAATATTATCAAATATACCAATTATTCAAGATGAGTCAAGTCACTGTAAACATAATTTTTGAAAATATTTTAAGAGAATTTAATGTAGACCATACAAACTCATACTATATTCATAGATTAGAAGAAATAACCATTATAATCATATTTATTCCTACAAAATAAATCATATTCTGTTCAATTCCAACATATTATGAATATCTCGCCAACATTATTATTGTCTTTATCTTCATCATGATTACCATTTTCATTTCTTTTGTAATGTATGGTAATAGTTCACTTATTTTTATTCTATTCCTGATTTTGTTGAAGTTTTTTTTTTATTTTTTATTTTGTTCTCCCATTAATAGGTGAAGGTTAATTTTGCTTATCAATTGACTAGGCCATGGGTTGCCCACATATGGGTTAAATATTATTCTGTCTGATTTCTGTGAAGATATTTCTAAATGGGATTAACACTCAAATCAGCAACCTGAATAAAGTAGATTTTTAAATAACTTAATTACCAAAATATAAAACAAACAAAAAAACATAAAAAAGCTACTGTTTCTTCAAGTAATTAGATCTCCTCTGACTTATTGCCTTAGAACAAGGACACTAGAATTTTCTGCTTTACAGATTCAAATGTAGACATTGGCTTCTCTAGGTGTTGGATCTTCATGTTTGCCTTGGCTCCACACCAATGGCTCTGCTGGTCTCAGACCTTCCTCAGCATCAGCCCTCATGACTTCCTGCTGCTGCACATCCTGGAACTTGTCAAATTTAATGATGACATGAATGTATATTTTAAATTTAATTCCTCATATAGACAGATTCTGATAGAAGAGATTATGTAGGTATACATGTATACATTATCTGTTCTGTTTACCTGTACAAATTTATGAAATATATTTACTGTGTATATTGAAATAAGCCTGTGATTTCCCCTTATTATGTCAATGTAATAGATTATCAATAATTTGAAATGATATATCAACCTAACATTCCTCGAATAAACATATGTTTTCTTTTATATAGTATTGAAATTTATTTGTGCACTCTATTATTTGTGTTTCTACAAATATATTTATGAGTTATTGGCTATAAAATCAAATGTTACCTCAAAATCAACCCTCAGTTTTCCTTCTCTTAAATCACAGGTGAAATCTTCTTAATTTATTACCCTTATAAATTTTTTTCTGGTGTTTCAACTGCATGGTTTCAAGATTAATGGAAACTGCAAGATATACTTAAGATTGCATATTCTATATGCTTAGGGTACAGAGACAAGGATTCACAGACTCTTAATTCAGATGATACTTAATACATTTCCTAGACAACTGTGCACTATCCATTTACTTTTTTAGTGACTTTCATCACATGATTTTTGGAAGAAGAGGGAACACATGTAATAGTGGCTCCTCTGTTTAAGCAACAGAGTGGGTATATATGGCAATTTACTGGTGAAACTTCCATAAGACATGAGTTTATAGTGAGAATGCATGGTCAAAAGGACAATTTCATAACTATGGTGTCATGTCCAACAAAAGAGGATCCAGTTACTGTTAGAAATAAATATAAATTTTTGTTTCTATCAGCATTATCTCAGTGCAATTCACTGAACTCTAAATATGTTGCATTGATACTGAGAAAAAGTGTGATGCATACAAATAGTAGCTTATATTTACCTACTTGCTAAAGTCAATCAATGGTTCTCATAATATCACCAAAGGCTCTCACTGTGCTTATCTATTAAGGAGAAACAAACAAAAAATTTTGCTTTATAGAACTTTCTGAGTCAACACAGTGAGTTCTGAACTTGAGTATGAATCTGGTACAGGTAGCTTTCATTTGTGTTTTCAGCACTTACATATTAAGGACAAGCTAAATTTGGTTTGTAACACAAGGAATGATTCTAAATGTGGAATTCTAGCTCCTCATTCTGACATCAGTAGTGTTTGTTGGGGAAGATTAGAAGGTTATTACCTTCTGAAAATCTTCAGAAGAAAATATACAAAAGCAGCATAATTGCAATGAAACAAATTCAGAAAGTGCTCTATATATTTAAGAATATTTCAGATTCAATAATGAATGGATGTAAACATAATCAAGTATTGAGGTAAAATACATACTGTCAAGAACATTTTTTAAATTGTGCATGATTAAGACATATAAAAACATTTATACAAATTTTATGTGGAGGGAATGCAGTTTGGTGTGGATTAGTTTCCTGACTGTCTCTTTCACATCTTTGTTCCTGAGACTGTAGATCAGGGGATTCAGCATGGGGATCATGACTGTATTGAGTGCAATTTCCACTTTCACCAGGAGCCAGGAGATTTGTCATGGGGCACGCAGTAGAGAACGAGGATGATCCCATGGAAGATGCTGATGGCAGTCAGGTGAGAGGTACAGGTGGAGAAGGCTTTGAGGAGGCCACCCTTGGAAGGCATCCTGCTAACACTGGCAACAATGAAGACATAGGAGGCCATGATGATCAGGAGGCTAAAAATGTCATTGAATGTAGAAATGATGAAACATGCCATCTGGCTGAAGGAGGGGTCAGAGCAGGACAAAGAGAGGATGGCAGTGTACTAACAGCCTAAGTTATTTATGATGTTTGATCCACAATAGGACAGTCCTACCAGAGAATAGGTGAGTGTCACTGAGCAGAGGCCACCCCACATGTAAGTTCAAGCCACCAGGAAGGCAAAGCACTTGTGAGACATAGCAACTGTGTAGAGCAGGGGGTTCACACGGCCACAAACTGGTCATAAACCATCACTGCCAACATGAACATTTCTGTAATCACAAACATACAAATAAAGAAAAAACTGTGTCATACATCCATTGAAGGAGATCATTCTGTCTTCCACAACCAAAAGATCTAAGAGCTTGGGCATAAATACATTGGAGTAGCAAATGTCCAGAAATGAGAGGTGGCTGAGGAAAAAGTACATGGGTGTTTGAAACTTAGGCAATCCTTATGATCACAAGTATGCCCAAGTTCCCCACCAGAGTGACTGTGCAGATGCCGAGGAACAGCCGGAAGAGGGGTGCCTGGAGGTGTGGGAATTCTGAGAATCACACCAGAATGAATGTGGACACGGAGCTCTGGTTTCTGACTTCGTGTACCATGATTCTTCTTTAAAGAAAAAATATCAGGAAATGAAACGGAGCATCAGTACATGACATGGTGGAGTGGCAGAGAATTAGGTGACATTCAGTGTGGTCCCGTGATGATGAGAGAGTCAATTTGCAATTGTCAGTCTTTGCTTCCCTTTGAACTCAGACTTGACCACTTACTGACTATTGATTCAGAGCAAGTAGCTGCATTCTTCAGGACTATAATTTTCTTATCTGGAATAAATAAAGGGGCAGAGATCAGCATTGTTTTATGTTTTCTGCTGGTCACACATATTGGTGAAAATGTATTGTTTTTATATTCAGGAACTTAGATTACTTTTATTAAGCAAAACTACACTGGTCAAAAATTTTGTAGTTTCATCTCCTGCTCAAAAAAGGAAGTCTAGTGAAACAATAATCTCAATGAAGATTCTCAAAGTTGACTTGGGTAGAGAATTCCTGGATGCATAGTGCATACTAAATGCCCATCCTGAGTGTCCATACACCAAGATCTGAGCTTGACGGAGCACCATTTAAAAACTGAGAATTCTGTTTCTACAAACTCAATTCGAGCTCCAATACTGGCATTCCTCCACCCATTTTAACAATAAAGCCATTAAAGTCACATTTAAAAGACTGCTCTTCAAACTTGTCTTGAAGAGAAAGTGAAGCGCTAGTCATCATTCTCAATTCTACATTTTAACATGTATATTATCATGTCCATTATTAGTATTGACTTTATAATTTTTTATTTAATAACACATGGATTTCTCATTTAGGGGACCAAAATAAATAAGGTGGATTCTTTTTATATGTTCTTTCAAATATTTCAAAATACTTTATAAAATCTTATTTTGCCTGGATAAACAACTTTATTTGATATCCATTCAATATTTACTTTCTCATACTGTTAGAACATATCTCAGAGTGTCTGATCAATATTCCTGTAACATTAACATTCTTTATCCAACATTAAGTACAAACACTAGATTCACTATCCCCCCCCCCAAAAAAAAATCTATCAAAGCCAAGAAGGAAGAAAGTGAGGAAACTCTTATTTCCATATCTGTAAAAAGACAAACTTCATATTTAGGTATTTGAAGTGAGTTAGGTTAATTTCTTGCCAATGCAAATTTTGTCCATGGGTTACTGGTAAAACACAGATCCCATATTAATACCCTTAGATCTTGAAATACTAGCCCTAGGCATTTATATTCTGACTCCCTTTGGTTTTCAAATTCACGTTCCTTTATGAAATCCAGTGCAGTGCCTGTGGTCTCTTCCCCCAGTGCTTAGATAATCCTTCACATTACTCCCACAAGGCTGCCTGGTGCTTTTTACTTATGCTGATTCATTCAGAAGCTCAGTTTTAGGCTCTTGTAAAATCAGACCGGTTAATGAAAAATGAGGAAATATCAAGCTATTCGTCATTCTTCATTCTTACTGTTGCCAGCAGGCATTTCAATAGAAAATTTGTTGCTATCTAATAAAAACTATCATCCAACTAACCTTTAGTGCAATCATTGAAGTTTTAGAATCCACTGTCTTTCAAAGTGCATGAATAGAAGTCTATGGATTTTTACACAATTTTCTTCATACATCAACAACCAATTATGTCAATTCATATGAGGTGCTTAAACTTATATTCTATGAAAATATTTATTTCTTCTAATCTCCCAAATTGACTTCATTTCTCCACTTATGATTTAAAGTGTATCTTGTTTAGTGATATGTTCTCTACACAGCTCTTCCAAAAACACTTCTCTAGTTATCCAAATATTACTTTTTCCATGGTATTCTTTGCACATATATTATCAGAACATTCATGAGACCATAAAAGATTTGCTATTTCAAATTTGAAGTCATGTGTGTTCTCTATTTTACTAAATTCAAAAATTGTAATAAAAAAAACCTTACCTGTAACACTGCACTGAAATTCTGTAGTAATTCCTAGCAATTGAGAATAAAGTTTCAAACTCAGTAAAATTATTCTAGTTATACTGCCATTTATCAGTGATGAGTTCTGCTTCCTCAGATGTTGAAGCATAACATCTGAGAAGAAAGCCAAGGCAAGCATGTTTTAAGCAGATTGTATTTAAAAGTAGTAATACAGACTTCTCCCAGGGGGGATAAGGGGGTCATGGCTGATGTTCTACAATCCCAAGAAGTGAGTGCACCCTACATCTTTCGTACATTAGGGTCTATTTTTTTCTCCCCCCCTTATCTATCCTTCCTGCCTACATGATTAGGCCCAGCAGATGCCAGTGACATAGAAAAAATGGTGAGAAGCAAGGAGAAGGACCAAATGGAGATGCAAGTGGGGACCCAGAGACATTAATTAGCAATTCCCTGCCTGCAACATTTTGGGAGGAGTAGTTAGGCAGGGAAACTTGGTGATCAAAAGTGCTCTGGAGACACTGACATTCCAATCTCCCAGGGGCTGTCTTGAACTTCCCAGACTCTCATGACCTCTATTCCTCCTTTTTGTCCTGATTCTCTATTCTACAGTAATGCCTATCCTCCATTCTGGCTTCATTCTCCCCTCTAGTTTAAGGAACTCCTTACTGGTGTAAGGAAATGGGAAATGACTGCTCTGACTGCTTCAAGCTGGAAGTGGGCAGCATAGGGCAATCAGTTTGGAGTTCCCTTTTAGAAACTGGGTCAATCAAGGGTTCCATGGTAGAAGTCTGGTTGGGGAAAAACCAGGTTGTAAAATCATCTGGGGTGGGTGCTTCTATGAGAGAGAAACAAAAAGACATGAGTATTGAATTGAGATTAATACAGATTAATGTTGCAGCATCTGGAACATGTCAATGAATATTATGAAGATGACAGGAGTCAATAATCTCTCAGCAAGAGGCAGAAGAAATGGGAAGTTTTTCCTATAACAAGACCTAACAAAGCAGGAGAGGACAAGGTCTTTATTTTGGAACATTAATATTGTCAGAGTTATCAAGAATGTAAACACAACATTTAATTTTTAATGCCACTGATGACCCCAAAAATATATTTAAGATAGTTAATGTCATCTTATTTTTATAAAATATGCTTTTATTGGTATAACCTATGTTTAGCAGAGATCTCTGTATTTCTTTTAGGGCTAGATAATTATACCAAGAAACATTGATTAAGCCTGCTTGTGTAGGAGGTTAGGAAGGTCTGTAGGCCTTAAACTTACCAAAAATTTCTGACTCTGGTGGTTTCTTTTGATAGTTATCAGGCACACCTGCCTAAGAATTACTGTTTTATAGCTTCCAGTCTTTACTTATTCTCGGGTCAAACACAAGTGTACATATTGTTACATTTAACTATTGTTTCATTTTTTAAAATGTGCAAGAAAGGCTATGTTTTAATTTTAACTGTTTTGCTAGGTGTATAAGATCAAGTTGTTCAAATTAATCTGTTTGTGTTGATTGTTAAGAGTCAGCTGAGTTCCCACAGGAGTCACTTGTGGGGAACTTGAAAGCAGATTTTTAACTCCTTTAGTGCCATTTGCTAGGTAAAATCTCCTTGATGAGGTGGGTTCCCTTGGAAGCATCATTGATGTCTTCCTTTTCCAATGACCCTCCTGTGCATCATGGATAGTGATTGGCTAGTGGTCTCATCAATCGCACTGATTGGGAGATCATGTGGCCTAGAGTTGCAGAGCTCTTTAGAAAAATTCTCTTGTTCCCTGGATTCAGGCTGACTTTGAGGGCAAGAGCCAAATATTGTTTTTCTTGGTCCCTGTATTTTAATCTCAATCTCTAAGTTTGGTCTTAAACATCCAGCAAGTCAATCTCACCAGTCATAAAGTAATAGTACTCATCTTTAACTTCAATATTTATGACTTTACAGTCACTTACCCCCTTTTATTTAATTAGTGTCTATATTATCTTATCTATCCTATAGGTGACAGCTTATTATCTCAAATTAATTTAGGTTGTTTGTTTTTGAAGCAGTGCTTTTGCAAAACATTAATCAGACAGCAGAGTTTAGAACGAAAATACAAAATGGAAGTAACAGTAAAAACATTTTAGTATGTGTAATAGCTATCTTGAAGTTTGGCTGAGTTATACATTACATCCCCTATTTGATATCACAGTAATTATACAACAAAAACCAATTTTTTGAATATAACTTTAAATGAGTTGAAGTCTGACTTATTTTGGAGCCATTATAGCATGCAGAAATGTGGGATGCAGAGCCTTATCTCAGGTAAGGGGCTCTTCACAAATCTTAGGTAAAGTGTTCTAGTTATGAAGCTGAACTTTGCCTCCTCTTTAAACATCATTGTACAAAGTTCACGTATATTGTAGTCTCAGTCTATATAAATGTTAGTTAACATAAGATGACATTACATCCAAGACTGAGAGAGCTTTTAACTTTCCTTTTGTGTGACAAAGAGGCAAAATGCTTTCATGTTTCACAATATTAACCTTTAAACAAATCAGACTCTCACTAACTTTTAGAAATACCTTTCCATTTAAATTTTTTATCTCAGTGTAAAAGGTAACAAATTTTACATACACCCTATTGATAACAGGTCCTGTTATTGAACATTAAATGATATAAGTGCCCAATCCAATTTATTATTCTTATAAGTTTAAAATTATGATTAAAGACAAGTTTATTTTGGAGAAGAGCAACTTGATAAAGTTTCTCCTTTAAAGACTTGTTTACCTGGAAAATATGAACACAATTAAAATACAAAGAAAAATAATAGCACAATTATCTTGATGTTTTTATATTAACCAAATTTAGCTTTTAAAGAAAAAGTTAGACTTTGTAACATAGTATAAAACTCTAAAAGTTGTTTAACTATAATTGTATAAATCCCAATTTCTTTAAGACCAATTGTTTTGAACAATAAAACTTAACAGACACAGTGATAAGAGTTAATTTGTGTTCTTAAGAAATCCTTGTCAGTTTAACATATGAAATAAACTTTGGTTTATATCAGTACATTAGTATTTGACCTTAGGAAAAATATTAATAGCTTTTACTGATTGTCTCACATACATATAACCAACTTAGTTGCACACAAACTTGTTGAAATTTGCCTGTGATTTAAAAATAGTAAAGATTACTCTGCTGACCACTCAGTTTTTCTTCTACATTCCTTCAAGTCTGTATATAATAAGGTTAGTAAAGAAATATGTGTATTGAGGTAACCAATTCTCCTCTATTACACATAAATCCATACTTCAAACTTAGTTGATTGTAGACATGAAGACTTGATGAAATCAATCTATATAATATTTACAACAAAATAGTAAGCGTTTTTTGTAAAGATTATGGAGAGCTATTAGGTACACTATGGATTTAATACAGCAATGATACTCCATATGCAGCTGATAACCCAAGCCTCTATGGGTTTCTTGACACTGGTTCATCTATTAAGCATTTGAAACAGGACCCTGTGCTTTCTGTGAGGGTGATGAAGGGATTATTTTAAATAATGATATAGATGCTTGAATGATACAGTCCCTGCAAGAGTTGTTTGAATCATCCATCCAAGATCAAGATCTCTTCCACATTCTTGCTCTACCTTGGTTTTTTTTTTTTTGTTTTGAGTCTTTTGTCTTTATGCTTGCAAAATGAGTGTTGCAGGTTTCAGGACCACAGGAATGAAGGAAGAAAAGGAAAAGAAAAAAAAAAAGCTAATAAGGAAGCAAAAGTTTCCCAAAATTCTATGACAAACTATATTTTAGGTTTAATTGGCTCATAGTTGTGTCCAACAGCTCCCCAGCTGTAAGGGAGACTGGTGAATTGCCAGTGCAAACAATCTCAGGATTCTGATAGTAGTAAAAAATTAGTCAAAATTTGGATGAGGTGCTGGCAACATGTATAGTAGTTTGCAAAATATGAACCCCAAAATAGGGCTTGCCTTCTTAGTAAACAGAAGCATAAAGTGTCAGTTTGTGCCTAACCTATGAGTGAGCCTCTGACTTTGATGTCGAAATCTTTAAAAAACTTTGCAACATTACTTGTCCACTACCAAGAGCAGGAGGAGTTCTGTTATTAATAGTAACCTAGTGAAAGAAGCACAGGTGTTTGGTTCCCTAGATATTTAGGGGTACCTATTGATGAGAAGAGGGATGTACAAATAATAATGGTTATTATTATTTTCTCAATGTTCTATAATAAATATTACTTTTATTAAACAAAAATATATTGGCTTACTATAAATAAAATTATGAAATTGCAAGATATTTTGCATATTTTTAAAATTATTTTGTGTGTTTCTAATGCATTTTTGTCTGTTATATTTTTTTCTTAGATAGTAGCAGGAAAGGTTTTTGGATTTGACTGAATGCCTATCCATTTGTTTCCTTATTAGACATGAATGGACAGGAAAACACATTTTATAAAAAAAAAAGTTCCTCAGGTTTTATGGGAAATCCTATTCATTCAGGACAATAGGTGCAATACACATAACAGTATTTTCAGTATTTGCAATTGACTTCTTCATTTCACTAGTTATTCTAGTTCTTTCAATGGAAATTCAGGATATTTGAAACCATGGATCTATGTTATAACAAATTCTACTGCGCTTATTTTGTTGTCAAACTGATTTCTACATACCACTATATGATGTTTATGTGAATACCATAAATTTAAAAATAGCATTTTAGTAATGTTTCAATTTTCCTATTATCACAAAATATGTATCATTTTAGTTTCCAAAACCAATGTCCATATTTTTTAAAGAAAAATACCATTTAAAACATATTTATAATATAACTTACTGCTCAAGCACCACCTTACTTGCTTTGGCTCAAATGTTTTCTTATGCACACAAGTATACCCCTGTGATCTCAAAAATTCACAAAATCAAGACTTCAACATTTTTTAGATTTGATTAAAATTGCATTATTCATTACTTTAAATGCCTATGTCCTATTGTTGTCATTTACTCTGTTGAAGACCTGTGAGTTTCTAGCTACTTAATTGACATCTAGTCTTTTTTCTATTTTAAGTAAACAGCTGATAATCTTTAAATTAACTATATGTTTCCTTTGAGAACAGAATGTGAGACCAAACTTTCCTCATTGCATTTTTCATCTCAGTATTTCTCAAAGTATATATCAAGGGATTGAACATGGGAGCGATGATTGTGTAAAATAATGCAAGCACTTTATCATCAGGGAAAGCAGTAGGAGGTCTAAGGTAGGAAAAGATTGCTGGAACAAAAAATAAGACTACCACTGAGATATGAGATGCACAGGTAGAGAGGGCTTTGCGTCTTCCTTCAACTGAGTGATTCCTTAAACTGAATAAAATAATGGCATAAGAGAGAAATAAAATAACAAATATAACTAATAGGATCACTCCTGAACTGACAAGCACAAGGACACCGATCACATAGGTATCTGTACAGGCAATTTTTAGCAAAGGAAAAATATCACAAAAGTAGTGATTGATTTCATTTGGACCACAGAAAGGCAAGTGCATTGTCATAGATAATTGAGGAAAAGAATGGGCAAACCCACCAACCCAGGCAGCTAAAATTAGGAAGTTGCATTTTGTCCTGCTCATGATCACCATGTAGTGGAGAGGTTTGCAAATGGCAACATAGCGATCAAACCTGTAACATGCAATAACCATAGGAAATGGTTTTAGTTCTCTCTAGCAGGTCACCAATCAATTTGGGTGTAACACTGGAAGTATAGCAGATATCCAGAAATGATAACTGGCTAAGGAAATAGTACATGGGTTGGTGGAAAAGAGGGCTACAAAGAATGGAAATGAGAATCAGAGAGTTTCCTACCAGCCGGGCAACAAAACAGAGTAAGAACAGCATGAAGCAAAATATTTTCACATCCTTGTCATCAGAAAGTCCCAGAAGAATGAATTCTGAGGTGTTTCTCTGGATTTCCATATGTTAATTTCAGTATGTTTATTGAAAAAATAAATTTAATATCTGTGAAAATAAACCAGAAATTTAAGTGATAAATGAAAAACCTGATCACCATACTATAAAATGCACTAATTAACTTAACATATAGAATCATAATATTAAGTAGTATTGATTTACTGAAAATATGTTGTTTCTTATTTATCATGTCTCATTTTACAAACCTTTTTGTGTAAATTTAAAATGGGTGGTCAGAACTTATTGTGCATTTTACTCATTTTTACCTGTGATTATTTACAAATATTTCAATCTTATCTTGAAAATTAAAAACATGACTGTCATTCACATAACTAGATAAAATAAAAGCTAAATTTGTCTAAGACAAGGTATTTTTTAAATGATGTGACATTCTTGTTCAAAAGGGAAAATAGTAACTATAGTGAGAAGTATTATTATAGTTAAAAACATGATTTTCTTGCCAGTGATAATGATAAAGAAAGCTCTTAAGAAAATTCAAACCATAAAATGAAGAAATAAAGGATATTAAGCAGTCACTGTACAAGAAGTCAGGACAGTGGCAGTGAAGAGAACTACACACCAGGAAGAATGAAAAATGAACTGACCAATGTGATCCTCCAGTTGATTGTCAGACTCTCCAGGCCTCGTTTACCTCATCTGCACCAAGACAACATTGCAGAATTCAGAATGCAATGATGAATTCATGGAGTGTAGTGAAATGCCCGAGTGTCATGTGAGGGTGATGATTGGTAGGTATTCAATTCCTACACTTTTTCCTCTTTAAGTTCATAGTTCAGCAGCAAATGAACTTGGGATGCACACACATACTCCAGTGAAGAAATCAATAGAAAATAGCACAGTGTTAACACAATGTGAATTTAATGAATGTGATTAGGTAAACTACAATATTGACATAGTGTTTGTAAATAATAGGAAGATAGACTACTGAGAGTTATGTTATTGTCCTTTCTTAAAACTAATCATAATTTTCATTCATTCTTTTTCATTCTTTCTCTTTTTATCTTTCCTCTTTCTCTCTCTCTTTCTTCATATTTTTTTTTACTTGTTTATGCCTTTAAACCTATAGGCAAACAATTTCTTTGTTTGGGAGAGTATTAAATAAAAGTTCTGCAAGAGTAGTTATTTGGTTATAAAACATTATACATTATCTTACATTTAAAGTACTGTTTCCTCTATATATTTAAATATTGCTAATGTATCAGAATGTGACATGTTTAAGCTTACCTTGATCAGATCAGAAGAAAGTAGTCTATCATAGAATAGAAAGTATATTGAAAAATGAGACATTTTTTATTGTGTAAATATTTAATCAGCTCTTCCTTGATATGAATATGGAAGAGTACAGGTAAGCCTGAGAAAGGAATAGAGCAAAAACCATGTCCATCTAAAAATGTCATTTCATTCCACTGTTCCTAACTGAAATTGTGCTGATAATAAGGCTCAATTAAAAATTAAGAAGACCAAAACATTTTCTAATAACCCAATAATCACATACTACAAAAACATTAATAACATTGAGAATGAAATTGTATAAACAATTTTAAGAGTGTATAATCAACCTAGAATTTTGTTGGTGGAACTCTCCACAAACCCAGTTGCAGGGCTAATTCATGAACCATCAGGTCTGAGTGAGTGTAGGTTAGATGCAGGCTTCGTCAAACACAGTTCCTCCCTCAAATACTCACCTGCCAATTCTTGTCCTTCATGAAAATGTGGAATAAAGGGCAGAAAGTTGCAAGGGAGGCATTCAAACCCACCTACATTGATTCTCTGAAAATATTTTGGAAATCTTAACATGTCAAACTCTCTGTAAGTTTGCAAGAGAAATATACTATACTTGTTAGCTAAATCCATCTGCAATGTAAAAGGTAGAATTTTATCCTCCAGAAAAGCAGATGAGAATTCTGAATACCTACTCAACTTCAGATTGAAGAAAAATAAAAAATTACTTTGAAATTTTTTAAAATATTGACACACATCTTAAGAACAAAGGGTCATCACTTTTTTGCCCCTGACTGTAGGGATTAGTTTAGGAAGAGCAGGATATAAACTTAAGCATCAATGCAACAATTAATAGGTCTTTGAAAACTATAAGATCATTCCCTCAGGCATTTCTGAGCAGGCCCTAGCCAAATACTGCCAAGACTCTGCTCATGGTAATGTCCTTGGTGCCTCGCAGCATTAACTTTCCCCTTCTGGGTTTGTTTGGCTCATGCACTATTTCCCCTAAGACACTAAAATGCTACATAAGGGCAGTGCAGCAGACTGCCCTCTCTGTGCTCCTCCAGGTTTCTGATGGTTCTGAGAGAAATAATGCAGCCTGTAATAGTATAAGTCTAACTTACATTAAATCTGAGATGAAGAGAACCAAAGTCAGGCATTCAACTTTTAAATCTGGATAATTATTAATATCCTAGTTGTCAAAATAGATCAATAAGCTCAGTGATTCACAAGATCCTAACTGGCACCAAGCCATTTGTTGCTAGGAAAAAGCTTTGCTGTAATGGATGACTATGAAATGAGCAACAAAGTAAAGGAAAAATAAAACATTAAGATTGTTTATGCATACACAATGCATTGAAGAAAATAATATATCAAATAAAAATATCAAAACCATCAGAAGAATGCTGCATAATATATATTCTTATCATTGAGTTTTCTATATCTATTTTGTGTTCACTGTGCTTTAACATTAGCTTCACCCACACACAATGATGTTCAATTTTCTCACCCTGTGTACCATAAGCAATTTCACAGATTTAAACTTTACTCATAAATATAAGACTTAATAAAATAAAATTATATGGCATAATATCTGGTTAGGATTAAACCACTTAGGAAGTTAATGAAAAACAGTTTATGAAGAGATTATTGTGTGGATTAAATTCTTTATTTTATTTTACACTATAATGTGCCTGGTGACATGAGAAATATTTTTATTTTTGGTATGGTATATAACATTATTTCCCTAATCAAAGATTGCATAGTTCTTCTTTTTTCTTACATAATATGCATATGTATATAAACCTATTTTTAATTAAAGTTTTATGAAATGTTACATATAACAGAAAATTTTTCTGTGTGTTTTTTTATTGTGGTTGTCATTTTGCTTTTATGTTTTTGATCCCCCACCATGTGTTGAAAGGACTTTCTTTTCTCTTTCTGTATGTCTTATAAACTTTCATCACTAATTAGTTCACCATATATTGCTTTTCTAATTTTGGATTTCTTACCCTTCTCCATATATATATATAATCACATCCACACTTTTTAAAATAATTTAACCTTTATTTTCTTTCTTTGTTTTTATGTGGTGCTGAGGTTGAACCCAGTACCTCACACATGGTAGGAAAGCACTTTACCACTGAGCTACAATCCCAACCCAGTTTGTTCCATTTTTTCGTATTTGTATATTGCTAATAAAATACTACAATGCTTTGAACATAGAAAATTCACATTATACCTTGGAATAAGGTTATAAAATTCTCGTAATTTGTTCATCTTCTAAATTGTAGGAGGTAAGAGTTCTTTTGTATTTCCATATTAATGTAAGAATTGGAAAATTCAGAACAAATCACCTCAGAAAAGTTTCATCAATTATATGTAGGTATAGAATTATTAAAGACAGAATCTCACCTTATCTGAGCAGGAACAACAAAATAAATCAGAATATGGTTTACACATCTATCATGGCAGAGCTCATTTGTAGCAATTTCCAACACCAGAAGAGCAAAACAATCTCAATTGGGAAATGTAAATTTCATTAGACATGATAACATATGTCTACAAAAATACTGGCAAGTGTCCTTCACAGCTAGTTTTAGCCTCCAGTGTTTCTTGCCCCATTGAAAACATCTAATATTCATCCATCTTATTTTTATTTGACAATTTTTTGGCTTATGTCACACACTTGTGCAATGAGTGGAACTCAGCTGAGTTACAGTATCCCTTTAATACAATAATGATACTTTTTCAATTACCAATCAACTTCTGTAAAACAGAACAGCATTGCTCAAATACCCATTTACAACACAAAACTATCTTAAATATTGTGTATACAGTCACATTCTGAGAATTACATTTTATCAATTAGTTTTATATATGTACTTTGCAGATATTTTTGGAGACATTGGACATCACGCTACAAACTATAATGTGATGGAAAGCAAGTTCTGGAAAGAACACCTAGTCAGAGGCTATTCAAGATGGTGGGTTAGAGAAAGGCTTCATTCCTATTTGCTCTATGGTTCAGGTTCAAATAGCAGGAGTACTGCTTCTTTGTGAGGTGGATAAAAGAGGGATTTTACTAAAACTCAATATTGGACACTCAGTGTGTCTTAGACTCTAAAATTTGTGTACATTAAACAAAGGAGAAAGACTACATTGGAGCTAAGCTAGTTGGGGCACCAACAGCAGCAGTGGTAGTGGCACTGGTACAGCAAATAGGGAGGGAGAACACTGAGAAACTCAATGAACAGATTTTGTATGGAAAAATCTGAGATGAGAAAAGTAGACTGCCCTTAGCTGATACAGAGGCAGCACTGTGCACTAGTGCTTGAAAAGTGCCCTGTGTTACCCAGCTGACCGTGCAGAGCTGAGGTGAATCCATCTTGATGTGACCACATTATAGTTGCTGGTGCAGGAGCCAAAAGATCTGAGCAAACACAGCAACACTATCCTGGCCAGCACTTTCCATGTAGTCAACGGTGTACCAGCAGAATGGGAGTGAAACAGGCACGAGAATGTTTTACCCATGGGGATTCAAGTCAGAAAAGTGAAAGGGAGTCCCATTTCCCCATTTGAGTCTGTTGGTTCACAAGACCAGCTGAAGAGGGTCAGGAATCTGAACAGGTGGTTGTGAATATACTCAGGGCATAAACCTGGGTAGCCTAGAAAGGCTGTGTTGATGGGCAGCAGATGGAGTGAAGTATTGGCTCCCATAACCCATAAGTGGAATACTTGAGAGGCTCCTGAGATCCAGACTCCTAGTAGAGATCAGCATGTGTCAGGTCCTAGGAATGTTTTGATCAACAAGGCCCCTCTGGCCTGATGAGAACTAAGCCCCACCTGCTTCACCTTCACTCATAGAACTCTGCAGCAGCCACACACTGGGAAAGCATTGATTTGGTCTGTGAAAACAAAACTCCGATTGCCACTTTTTCCCATCCCATTCTACTTCATATTGGGTGAAAGTTAAGCTGAGAATTTTCTAAATTAGCCTCAATCTTAGGCCACTCAAAGGCAGTATGGTGGACAAAACAAAAAGAGGGAGGGATTAACAATCCAACTCTTGTCCTCACTCTGAGAACATAGTCCAGAAAGAAATGAAAATACAGTTGGGCATAAAGAGTGTAGAGGTTCAGGTCATGACAAAGTACCTAGGAGCATAAGTCCTTTGAGTGAGCACACTCCTCAGGACAATAAAGATCTTCTGTTTATCTGGTTTAGAAACATTCTGCAACTCCTCTGTCCTTGAGGCCTGGAGACATTATCTTATTATAAAATTGGTAGTAGTTGACTCTGAGAAGCAAGCAATTATATGATCTGCACATGTGCAAAGCTAACTATAGTAAAGTAACCTGATATGACCCTGAAGTAGATAATAAAATTGAACTGGCTTTCCCACAAGATCCACATCTTACTGTATGCCATTCTGTGTGCTTACCTCTTTATTTGCTCTTCCCATACCTTTATAGCTGGACCCTCTTAAGATTTACAGCTGGTGCCCTGAGGAGGTGCCTTTCTGGACATTTGATGGGAGAAGGGGATAGCTTACTGCCTGGAACAGGATTTTATATGCATCTCTCATTGGCTGATACCCATCCCACTGGTAAGCAATGGGGGATTCCATTTCTGATACTCAAAGCCCTCATTTGACTGAACTTTCTTATTTTCTTAGTAAGGCTAAACATACTGTAAGTAATGCTGATCTTTCTGCTTTGTTGTCTGAAATAGATTCTTTCTGTTCATGGTATCCAGAAAGTAGGTCCTTAAGACCAAAATATTGGGAAGCTATAGGTAAAAAATTACATGAGGAACCATGGGCTCCTATACCTGTGTTACATGCTTGGTATTTGTGTCATTATGCTATCTCAAAAAGAGCCTTGATAGCACCACTCTGGTAGTCTCTATGACTCTATGACTGAAGTTTTCCTCCTCTCCCCCCCTCCTTCTTCTTCTCCCTCAATTTCTTCTCATTTATCTGAATGTTTCAGACAGCTGCTGAGGGAGAAACTCATACATTGACTATCAGTCCCATTAGATTAAATAACACTAAACCTAATTATGGGTTGCCCCCTGACCCAGGATCAAAGGAGGGGGTACACTTTCACCTGAAGATGCAGATTCACCTTTGCAAATGTTTCCAATTCAAACAGAAGTTCCTTCAAAAGTACCTTCATGCAACTAGAGGGAGTACTGGAATAGATTTGAGAATGCTCAAGCATGTCTCCCTGTGGAAGTTTGTAATGAAAGAGGAAATGCAAGATTTGCTTCCACTATCAGTGGAGCATATTTACCTATTACTTAAAATACACCAAAGTTAACCCTCAATTTAAATGAGCAACCAATCACAGGGCTATTGGACACATGTATTGATGTTACAGTTATACCCCTCTCAGTATAACCTCCTGCATGGCACTTACAAAGAGCCACCCAGGTTTGGGGCATAGGAAGCAATAATGAACAGGTTTCTAAAAGCTCTGTTTGTCAGGCTCCACCCCTTCCAATGCACAGCAACTTATTACTCATATTCAACCATACATATGATGGTTCCCTTTGCTATATGGGGCAGAGACATCTTACACAAGTTACAAATGTCTGTGGAATTCTGTTTTTTGTAGGGGCTTCTACAGTTCTGACCACCTTGCCATTAAAATGGAAGGTCACCACTCCTGTCTGGGTAGAACAATGGCCATTGCCTAAGAAAAAGGTGACAGCTACAGATGACCTCATCAAGAACAGTTATAATTGGGACATATTGAACATTCTACCAGTTCATAGAATATGACTTTTATCATCAAAAAGAAATCAGGGAAATGGAGATTATTATAAAACTTAAGATAAATTAATAAATGCATACAACCTATGGGTTCACTTCAATTTGGATTGCCTTACACTAACCTAATTCCTCAGGATTTTTCCTTATATGTAATAGACCTAAAAGACTGTCTTTTAATATTCCTCTCTTTCCTGATGATCAAGAAAAATTTGCCTTCACAGTTCCTGTTTTCAGTCATCATGAGCCTGCTGATAAATATCAGTGGAAAGTTCTTCTTCAAGCTGTGTTAAATAGCCCCACATTATATAAACATTTTGTGAATAAGTCTCTTCAGACTTTCTCACAATTATTCCCACATATTCTTGTTTGTCATTATGGATGATATTTTGATTGCTGGGCCAATACTTACAGAAGATACTTTAACTAAATTACAACACATGCTATTACAATCTGGCCTCCATGTGGCCACAGAAAAAGATTCAATGACAACTCCCTGATAAAGATTTAGGACATAAAATACTCCAAGACTATTCCATTCCTCATGTTCCTCCAAATTGAGGAATTGACTCTTCCTCCAAATTTTTCTTAATTCATTTGCAACAATTTTTAGGACATTTAATTGGGCCCGACAACATATTTCTTTAACTACTGATATGCTCTCACCCTTTCTTCAGCTGTTAAAAATGCAACAAAATCCCACCAGTTTTTTTCAGTTAACTCCTACACTGACTACAGTTCTTCAGTGTCTTAATGAAAAATTATCTGTAGTTTTTATAGATAGACTACCAACATTCAATGTTCCTTTATCTCTAATAATTTTTACTGGAAAGACTTATGCCTTCACTACAGTTGTTGCCATTTATAATCAAGTCGTATATAATTAATGGTTATATTCTCCTCACACTTCAGAAAGAAATGTTCTACCATATGGGTTATAAGTATGCTCAATTGATCTCAGAAGGTTGCAATTGTATTTTCTCTTTTAGAAACTGATGTTAATATACTTTATCTTACTCATCAAAAAACTTTACATTTACAATATTTACAATTTTCTTCATATTATCAAGCTGTCTTAACTTATTTTTTAGCTCCTATTGTTTTCCATGCACCTCCGGATGAACACCTTTCCTTTTTGTGTCAAATATCTCCTACTCCTTCTTCTATAATTTCCTCTATTCTGCTTTCCAATGGGATTACTGTCTATACTGATGGAGTAAAACAATAGGGTGTGGTATCTATGTTCACTGATAAAAAGTGGACTGATTATTACACATTGCCTCTAGCTTCTCCTCAGCAAGCAGAATTAGCTGCAATTATTTTGGCTCTTCGTATGTTTCCCACTGCTTTAAACATCGTTACAGATTCTCTGTATATAGTCAAACTGAAGCCTCATATTTCCTCTGCAATTTGGTCACCTCATTTGAACTCTAATTTGTTATCACTGTTTATCACTCTTCAATCTCTTTCACAGGATAAGTCATCTCCAATATTTCTTGCTGACATACATAGCCTTACTAAAATTCCTGGACCACACCCTGAAAAAAAATGCTCATACTGATGATACTATAAAGTCACTTTCTCCTCTCTTTTCAGATGCTGTGTAATCATACAATTTTTTTTCACCAAAATGCTCACTCTTTAATGAAACCTTTTCTATTTCCTCTCAACAGGCACATTTCATCATTAATAATTGCTCTCATTGCACACCCTCTCCTTTGCCTACTCGGAAAATCATGAACCCTCAAGGTTTACATTCTAATACTCTGTGGCAGATAAATGGAACCTCTTTTCCTCCCTTCTACCCATGTTCTTTCTTACATGCTACACAGATACATCCTCAGGCCTTATAAGGGCCAGTGCACATCATTCAGAGAAGGTCTCAGACTGTATCTCTCATTTGCTCTTCTGCATTGCCACCATGGGTAAACCTCATCATTTGAAAATTTACAATGTCTCTGCTTCTATTTCTAGCTCAATTTTGTAATCAATGAAATATAATTCTAACCTATGGATTTCCCACAGTCCTACCAGACAGGCCTTAATTGAACATACACACCACATGCTTAAAATGTGCCTTTTAAAATAAAAGCAAAGAAGGGGACTTAACCCTGCTCATATTACTAATGCTCTCAATATTTTCTTGTTCAGTATGAACGTTCTTAATGTACAATATGAAGATAATACTTGTCCCTGGTCCTCTGCCTTGGACAGGCACTTTACCCCTAAGGAACCACTATCAAATATTTATGTAAAATACTAGATTCCACCAAACTCTACATGATGGGACCCTGCACCTTTAATTACATGGAGGACAAGATACATTGCTGTTCTTAGTTCTACTGGTCCTGTCTGGATTCCTGCCAGGTGTGTCAATCATCATGAGTTGGCACCAAGGACTTCACAATCCAATTTTCAAGTTCCACTTGACCCTGGATGAAGAGGACCTTGATTTAAAAAAGGAACCTCCAACAAGAGCAAGAGGCCCAAGGAGTCCCCAGACTTCTAATCATCTAGTGACTTGAGGGGAAAAAAATCATTTAACCACATCTGCTCAACAATTGTTAGCCTAGATAGTTTTACAATATACTCAGAAAAATTTGGTTACAGTTCTGTTTGCAAAACTTACCCAAACTTCCACAAGTATCTTGGCTATTATTGTGTTATTCTCTGTTGTTGTATCCCTGTTGGTGGTGTCCCCATAGAGAAACCTGTTCCATCTTTGACTTTCTACACTCATTAAAATATTTGTGTCCACTTAGCAGAAATTGTTGATTTTTTTGAAAATTTGTATCCATGAAGTTTGTTGCCACCTGCGGATATTTGTTACCGCCCGCAGCAACAATTGCGCAGGTATTTATCAAAGGTGGGCTGGAAACTAAGCTACTTCTATTTCTGAGCTGCTTCCTTACTTGCTTGCTTGTTTATGGAGGATAGAGGAAATGAGGCTTACTTGCTTTGAGAGGAAGTTTTAGAGAGAGACAGGCTTGCTACGCTTTCTTAAAGGTCTGCTGCTTCTTAGAGGTGCGTCCTGCATTCTGTGAACTAAAGGTGCTGTCTACCTAAGGTGCTTTAATGATGCATCCCACATACTTTGATCTGTGATCTGCAACCTAAAGGTGTGTTCTCAGTTCTCCGCTCTGCGATCTGCATTCTGCCTGCCTTTGACTTTCTACTGCTTGCCCCTGTTGCTGCTTGGCGCTTCTGCTTCTTTCTGCTAGCTGCTGTTTCTTGCCTTCTACCTACTGCCCGCTTTTATTCCCTCCAGGAGGTGGAGGGCGGGGCCACACCAGTTGAGATCAGGCGAGGAGCCAGCTGCCCAATCACGAGCAGGCGCGAGCTGGAGCACTCGGTAACACCTGTGTAGCATACCGCTGATATGTCCAAAACAACTTCTGGCTGACTGCCAGGCACCATCCCAGCGCAGCCCACATGGCACAGCCCCCAACAAAGTTATTCTTTATAATAGGGCATCTATTGCTTATTTGCTGTTGTTTCATAATAAGTGATGCCATAAATTTAATATATGTTGTTTCAATTTAACTGCCAACATTAATCCCATTCAAAAGGAATTAGATCTTCTTGAAGACATTGTAATGAAGGTGCAAGAAGATGATGGAGGTTGGATTTATTAGATTGGTTAACCTCATGGTTTCCAAATTTTACATGGATCAAACAGCTTTTTATTGGAGGATGTTTATTGATACTTGCCTTATTATTCTGTGCTTTTTTTTTAATGTCTGCCTTGCTTTCTCCCTCCACATTCCTTAAACAAAAGACATGTCACATCTATTCAAAAGGCCATACAAAACAAAAAAGGCAAATTGCAAAGGTTTAGACCATGAAAAAGCACAGAGAAGTGTAAGTCCTTTGAGCGAGCACACTCCTTGGGACAATAAAGGTCTCCTATTTGCCTGGCTTAGAAACACTGCAACTCCTCTGTTCTTGAGGCCTGTAGACATTATTTATTATAAAAACATGGGTACTACTTGACTCTGAGAAGCAAGCAAGTTAAGTGATCTGCACATGCACAAAGCTAACTGTACTAACATATCATGTTAACCTGATATAACCCTAGAATAGGTAACACAATTGAACTGACTTTCCCACCAGAGTGACTTCTCATTTTCATTGAATCTTTTTATCTTTCTTCTTTATTTTTTTACTGTGTTGATTGATTCATAGACATGTATGCATAAACACATATATATTTTGTCATTTTTAGAATTTTTCAAATGAAGCTTTTTTTTTACCTTGTCTTTTGAAGATTAGGGATTTTAATGAGCCTATTTTTTGTATTGTTTTTCATTTGTCAGTTTCTTTTTTTTCTTCCTCTCTTTTCTTTTGCTTATGATACCGTTTACTGGTGATGATTCCTGCTTCCTCAGGTGTTGAAGTATAATGCCAGAGAAGCGTGCGGAGGCAAGAATAGAGTAGAAAGTAAGAAGCTTTGTTAAAGAAAAGTAAAACAGATTTCTTCTGGGTGGAAGAAGGGCACCCAAAGGTAGAATCCATAGGATGAACAAATCTTGTCCTTTTTATAGGTTTTATTCTCCTGTTCTTTCTCCCTTATCTCTTTCCTTCCTGCCTAGTGACTAGGCCTGGCTTTGCAGGTGAGATGCATAAAGTGAGAAGTGATGGGCAGGGGGAGGGCCAAAGTGATTCAGCCAGGCAAGGGTCCAGGGAACATCAATTAGCATCTCCTTGTCTGTAGTCCCTGACAAGGGCAGGTAAATTTGGTAATCAATGGGCTCTGCAGATCTTTGATATTCCATTCTCCCAGGGGCAGTCTCCAAATTCTTGAGTCTGATGGCTTTCAGGGCTTCCATTTCCTCTATTTGAACCAATCCCCTATTTCTACACTAACTGCCTGTTCCCAATTCTGGCTTCACTTATGCCAAATTCTATTGTTCTTTCTTTCACTCTCCCTTATTTTGTTACTTGTATTATTCCTCTTCCTTTCTCATAATCATCATGTTATATCTCTTCTACAATTCTCTGTTCAGTTTTTGAAATTGTGAATGTTTATCTACCTTCCTACACCTTTTCTTTTCAGTTAATCAACTGTAGTACTATTAACTTTTAGCACTAATTAGTTTTATAACTCCTGCTTCCACAATTGATGCTGTTGCAATTATTACTGCTGTGGATTACATAGTTTACATCTGTCTTTTGTATTAATGCCAGATATAGCTGATAGTCACTTACAGATTTTGATGTTGGCAATTGCCTACCCTAAAATTTCTGGGTTTTTGTTGTTGTTGTTGTTCTTGTTTTCTGTGGATCTGAGCATTGTAGGTGTCATAGTAGGAACCAAGTATTTAGTTTAATGCTGTATATTTTTTTGCACTGGTCTTGGCTATTGTTTGTTTCCCCCTGTTCTTTAATAGAAAACCTGCAGGGACACTTCAAGTTCACAGGGTAAAAATAGCTGCTTAACTAAATTTAACCAAAAGAAACACACCTTACTCCACACACAAATAAATAGCACTCAGCTATACTTTAATATGAAGAATAGAAGGAACAAAATCCCAAACTACTGAAAAGGCCCCAAGTAGAAACAGAGGTGGGACCAGAGGCCCCAGGTAAGAACATCCATTAATAGAGAAAACACAGAGAGGAATAGCACAAAGGTTGTGGATACCACACTTACAAGGGGATCTCAATCCAGATTATTGTAGGACACTTGGCATGTAAAGACTGCATCCTACAAGGGTCCACACATAGGAGTATAGAGAAATATCTCCCAACTGATGTAAAAATCCCAACACATGAGTACAAGAATTATGAAAAAGCAAGTTAAAATAATGTCACCTAATGTTCATAGTTCATCAGCAAATGACTCACTAAATATTGAAATGGATGAAATACCAGAAAAGAAATTCAATCAAACCATAAAAATGATAAATGATGAATAAATTCCAAGAGAACATATAAAAACAACTGAATGAATAAAGAATTCACTATATAATATAAATGAGAAATTCAAAAAGGAGATAGAAATATTAAAAAAGAACCAAACAGAAATCTTCAAAATAAAAAACACAATAAATCAAAGAAAATGTGAGTTGAAAGTTTCTCTAATTCAGTAGATCATGCTAAACTAGAATCTCAGAGTTAAAAGACAAAGTGATCATTTGTGGATATTCAGAGTATTTTAAAATTAAAAAAAATAATAATAAGTAACCATGAACAGCATATACAAAAACTCTGAGACATTATGAAGAGACCAAATTAAAGAATCATTGGAATTGGGGAGAACTGAAATATGTGGACTAATGGAATGGATAAATTCTTCAGGGAAATAATAACAGAACATTTCCTAGTCCTTCAGAATGAGAAAAAATCCAGAGGACGTGGGAAATCAAAACCTCAGATAGTCAAAATCAAAAGAGAACCTGTTCATAACACATTATACTAAAAATGCTTACCATACAGAATAAAGGTACATTTTTAAAAGCCTCAGGAGAAAAAAAACATGGTCACATTTAGAGGCAAACCAATCAGAATCATTTCTGATATCTCAGCACAAACACCATAAGCCAGGAGTGCTTAGAACAATGTGTTCCTAGTCATAAATGAAAATAACAGTCAAGTAAGACTGCTATACCAAGCAATGGTATCATTCAAAATGTATGAAATTAAATCTTCCAACATAAGCAGAAACTGAAGAAAAAAATCATGATTACTAAACTGGCACTACAGAACTTACTAAAGGAAATACTGCACAAAGAAGAAATAAAGAACAAAGCTAAGAAATCACAAAAGAGCAAATACCATTTGAAGAGTAGATAAGCAAATTATAACCCCAACCAAATTAAACACAATAAATACATAAAACTGGCAGAAATAAATAAACATCTTTCTCTAATGACATTGAATAAATGGTCTCAACTTTCTAATTAAAAAACATTAACTGACAGAAAGCATTGAAAACAAGATTCACCTATATTTTGTTTGCAAAAGATTCAGCTTAGAGGCAGAGATCCACAGGATGAAAGTGAAAAGATGGAAAGTGATATACCATGCAAATGGATCCTGAAAAGAAGCAGGAGTTGCTACTCTCATATTGACAAAGCAGATTTCACACCAAAATTAACTAGTAGATACAAAGACCACTTCTCATACCAGTATAGTGAACAATTCAACAATACGTTAAAACAATAATAAATATTTAGGCCCCAAAAGAGACACCACTCAAATTGAAACCCCAAATAGACACCAGTACAATAAAATTAGTATATTTCACCACAATTCTGTCACCATTGGAAAGGTCATCCCAGAAACATACTCAGTAGAGACAATTTGAACCTAAAAAATATTATAAATCAAATGGATCTAACACATATCTATGGAATATTTCATCCAAAAAAAGCTAAATATATTTTTCATGAAACCTTCTCCAATGTAGAATATATTTCAGGTCACAACACAACTCTTAGCAAGTACAAAAATCTTGACATTATTTCTTGCATCTTATTGGATCATAATAGAATGAAATTAGAAATAGTATACCCAAACCTTATAGAAATTATATAAACAGAGGCAAATTCAAAAATTTCTTTTGAATAATGAATAGATGATACAAGAAATCAAGGGACAAATTTTTAAAAAAATGCTTAGACTCAAATGAGAATAGTGATACAATCAAAATTACTGGGATAAAAAAGGGCAGAAGAACCTTTAGAGCTATGAGTACCTACATAAGAAAATCAGAAAGAACCAAAATAAACAACTTGAAGATATATACGAAGGCCCTCAAAAAAGAAGAACAGAACAATTCCAAAACAAGTAAAAGGGAGAAAATAATTTAGATATGTCAAAAAAAAAAAAGACTACAAAGAATCAATGAAAAAAAGAGTTGATTCTTTGAGAGTTTAAACAAGATTGATAAGCCCTTAGCCAAACTAACCTAAAGAAAAAGGATGAAAAATAAAATTAATAAAATTAGAGGTGAAAAAATTTGATCACCACAGACATCTCAGAAATCCAGCAAATCATTGGAGACCATTTTGAGAATTACACTCAAATGAATTGGAAAACCTAAAAGAAATGGATACATTTGTAGACAAATCCAATCTACCAAAACAGAATCAAGAGGAGATATAAAACCTAAGCAGACCAATAACAACTTGTAATGAGCTACAAGCAGAAATGGGGAAAAAAAAAAAAAAAGCCCTTCAACAAAGAAAAACCCAGGACCAGATGGATTCTCAGCTAAATCCTACCAAACCTTTAAAGACAAACTCATACCAATTTTACTAAACTAATCCATGAAATAGAAAGTGATGGAAAGTGATACAATATCATGTATATATCAAAGCCAGATAAGAACGCATCATGAAAAGAAAAGTAGAGCTGGGTGAGGTGGTTCATGCCTGTAATCCCAACAGCTTGGGAGGTTGAGGCAGGAGGATCACAAGTTCAAATTCAGCCACAGCAAAAGTGAGAAAAGAAACTCACTTTTCATTAGAAACTAAGTGAGACTCTGTCCCTGAGAAAAAATACAAATAATAGGGCTGGGGATGTTGCTCAGTGGTTGAGTGCCCCTGAGCTCAATCCCTGGTACACAACCCCCCACACAAAAAAAGAAAAAAGATAACGAAAGCAAACTAGAGGCAAATATCCCTGATGAATTTTGATACAAAAATACATAATAAAATATTAGCAAATAATTTTAACAACATATTATGAAGATTGTACACCATGACCAAGTTAGTTTTATTCCAGTGATATAAGGAAGATTTAATATATGCAAATCAATAAATGTAATCCATCACATTAACAGAATTAAGGTCAAAAATCACTTTTTATCTCAGTAGATGCAGAGAAAGCCTTTGATAAAATTCTGCATCCATTCATGATTAAAAAAAAAAAACACTGATGAAACTAGAGATAGAACGACCCTATCTCAACATTGTAAAGGCTATATATGAAAAAAAACAATGTTAACCTTATAGTGAATGGGAAAAATTCAAAGAAAAACCTTTAAAATCTGGGATAACACAAGGCTGTCCACACTCACTACTCCTGTTTAATATAGTGCTAGAGAAGCAAGCCAGAGCAATTAAACATCAGAAGGGGAAAAAAAGGGTTAAATATAGGAAAGGAAAAAGGCAAATTAGCACTGTTTTCAAATGATATGATTTTTTATGTTTTTTTGTAATTAACTTTATTTTTTGATTCATTGTACACAAATGAGGTACAAATATTGTTTCTCTGGTTTTACACGAAGTAGAGTCATACCATTTGCGTAATCATACATGTACATAGGGTAATAAAGTTTGTCTCATTCTATTACTTTTCCTTCACCCACCCCCTCCCCACCCCTCATTTTCCTCTATACAATCCATCCTTCCTCCATTCTTGCCTCCTTCCCACCCCCAGTTATGTATCATCATTCACTTATCAAGAAATCATTCAGCCTTTGGTTTTATGAATTGGCTTATTTCACTTAGCATGATACTCTCCAACTCTATCCATTTACCTACAAATGCCATAATTTTATTCTACTTTTTGGCTGAATAATATTTCATTGTGATCATCAAGATGATATGAATTTATACCTAACTGATCCAAAAATCTCTGCCAACAGACTGACAGAACTAATAAACAAATCTGGCAAAGTTGTAAGTTACAAAATCAATACATATAAATCAATTGCTTTCCTATATTACCACAAGGCATCTTCTGAGAAAAAATCAGAAAAACAATTCCATTCACAATAGCCTAAAAAAGAAAAAGATAACCCACGCATAATCTGACAATGGAAGTGAAACTCCTCTATGATAACAACTATAGAACACTGAAGAAAGAAATTGAAGAAGACCACAGAAGATGGAAAAACCTTCCATGTTCGCAAATAGGCAAAAGTAATATTGTTAAAACAGTTATTCTGCCAAAAGCAATATAAAAATTCAATGCAATCCCCATCAAAATATCAATGACATTCTTCATAGAACTAGAAAAAACAGTTCTAAAATTTATTTGGAAGAATAGAATACCCAGAATAGTCAAAGCAATTTAAAGTCAAAAAAGCAATGCTGGAGATTCACAGTACCTGATTGGCAAATATACAGTAGAGCTATAGTAGCAAAAACTACAAGGTTTTGGTGTAAACACAGACACATACATGAATGGTTTAGGGTTGAAAACACAGACAAGTCCACACAAATGCAGCCATCAATCCTTGACAAAGGTGCCAGAAACATATATTGGAGAAAAGACAGCCTTTTTAACAGATGGTACTGGGACAACTGGTTACACATTGTAGAAAATGAAACTAGATTCTTATCTCTAAATTGTAAAATAATTAGCTCAAAATTTTATCAAAGACATCAGAATTTGACCAGAATCTATGCAACTCCTAAAAGAAAATGTAGGGTCCAACTCCAATTTTTTGGCACAAGCAACAACTTTCTCAATAGGACCCCTTAGAACTCAAGAAATAATGCCAAGACTGAATAAACAGGACATCCTCAAATTAAAATCTGCTATACAGCATAAGAAACAGTTTGGGATATAAAGAAGGATTCCAGAGAATGGAAGAAAATCTTTGTTAGTTAGCTAGCTACACTTCTGATAGAGGATTAATATCTAGAATATATAAAGAATGCAAAATCTTTACACCAAAAATTCAAATCATCCCAATAATAATTGACATTGGCAAATTATATGAATCAAATGGATACTTCTCAAAAGAAAGAAATACAAATGATCAAGAAATAAATGTAAAAATGTTCAACACCATTAGCAATTAAGGAAAGGTAAGTCAAAACTGCACTGAGTTTTCAGTTTAGTCAGAATGGCAGTCATGAAGAATACAAATAATAATAAGTGCTTGAAAGGATGTGGATTAAAGGCAACACTTTTACACTCTTGGTGAATCTGTAAATTAGTCTACCTTTTAACCTAGGTATACCACTTTTTGGTATGTATCCTGAAAAATTAAAGTCATCTTATTACAGTGATACACACATATCCATGTTTTTAGCAGCATAGTTTACAATAGCCAATCTCTAAACAAGCCTAGGTGTCCATCAATGGATGGATAAGGAAAATACAGTATATATACACCATGGAGTTTTATTTAGCCATAAAGAAAAATGGAGTTAGGGTATTTGCAGGGAAAAAGGCTGAACTAGACACCATCATGTTAGGTGAAATAAGTCAAGTTCAGAAGGTTAAAAGTCATATCTTTTCTCTCATATGCAGAAGCTAGAGAGGAAAAAGGGAAAAAAGTTGGGGGTGGATCTCATGGAAATCATAAGGAGATCAGTAGAGGAAAGGGACCAAGAGCTGGAAGGCAGGGAATAAGGGAGAAGTCCTGGGGAATGACTTTGGCCAAATTATATTGTTATATTGTGTGCTTTTATGTATATGTAAGAACAAATCCCAACCATATGTACAACTACAATTGACCAATAAAAATGTGGGAAAAATAGAAAGATCACCTAGACAATAAATATTTACTTCATAAGTTTATAGGCTTATAAAATGGTAGCATAATGTATTTTAACTAATCAAATACAGTTGTCACTTAAGAAAAGAATATGAATCCAGTTGACAGTATGATAACTCATTCCTCAGAGATCACTTCTGAACACAATGCTTTTCCTCAATATTCCAGAGGTTTACATGACTCCAGGAGGGAGGAAAGTGATTTCAGAGGAAAGTGATTTCAGAGGCAAGAAAAATTCTAAGAGTTCCACTATCACAAGGGAAAGTTGGAGAGAGAGATAATGAAATAGCACGGTTCAGGTTATTACACCAAAACGTAAGATATTATGTAACAGAACTGACATTTTAACCTATGTCTGATGCCATATTATACCCTCCTAATGGCTATTCTACTTTATCCAGTAAAATAGAAATCCAGGTGTTTTCGACCTCTAATAGAAACAGAGTTTTTCTCCATCTGTAAAATTAACTATTGTAAAACCTTGACCAAGTCTCTTCTCTTCTCTGAGCAGAATACATTTGCACAGAGTCCCAGTCTCACAGAGACATTCCACAGATCCAAATATTTATTATTATTATTTTTTAAACTGGGGTTCCTAATTGGAGTAGAGAATAAGCCTGAATTAATTGGTAAAGTTTCAGTGACTTTTTCCCAATGCGTTTGTTGAGGTTCAGGATATGAAGACACAGCAAATAGGGAACTGGGGGCAAGGGTTGTTGGGCATAAAAATATAGTAACACTAATGCTGAGGGTCATAGAAAGAGCAATAAACCACTTCAGGCAGAAGGAGAAGCCAAGGCAAGAACAGAGGGTCCCAAATTCCATAAAATATCAGACCCTGTGTGAGCTGTGCCATTCTCTCCATGAGGATCTACTCAGTGTCTGTCCTGTGCACCTATCTCTCTGTCTCTAATGAACTCCTAACTGTTATTCTGTGTGACACATTTGAAATCCTCCCTGCAGGATCACAAAACTGTGGTTGCAGATCCCCATCATCACTTCAGTCTCAGGAGAGGAACTTGGTGTAAGTATTAGCCTGCTCTGGATTCAAAACACAGCTTATGTTCTTTATGTATACATTCAGAATATCAACATCTAGTTTTTATTTGTGTGTAAGAATCTGAGGAGGCAAAAGACAAAAAGGAATTTAGAGAACAATTCATTGAAATTGTGAAACAAATTTCACCATAGAACAACTAGAGGATTAAAACTGTAGAAAGCACAATAGTGTTATGAATGTACCCTAACATTGGTGCGGACTTAAATCTCAAGCTTCAACTCAACAAATGGGCCCAGTCCAGCTGTACTTACTGAACCTCAGTTAGACAAATAGAGAGATCCATGCAGAGAAAGATGCTTCTAAGCATTGACCTTAGAATCTCTACTAGGAATCTGGTGTATACCACATTGAATTACCAACCAGTTCCATTATATCCTTTCTTTTCTCTTAATCTTCAACCATATATATGTATATGAAGTAGTTATTTTATGGTTAAGAATTTTAAGCTCATCTTTTTGTTTAAAATATAACTTTCAGTTAAAGATGATCTTCTGAAAGTCTTCATTCCATATTTAAATCCCTAAAGAAAGATGCAGGTGAGGAATGGTTTGCAAAGGAATAATAACTACAGTTTGAAAGAAAAAACAATGACACCATCTTTACATCAATATTGTTGAGAAGTGAGATTTATTATTAGGAATATTAGAACACATGGAGAATGTAAGAATTCTTCCATGGCAATTCAATGTGGATTGGTTATTTAGAATTACATCATACTTATAATAAATAAGATTGTGAAATAAAAGCAATGGGTTTAACTCTGTGAAATGGTTAGTATAATACATTTAAATATCATATATTGAACAATACCATTTGCTAGGCACTGTACTACATACTATTCAGATATCTACCCATTTCATCTTCTCCATAACCTGTTATTTATGTTGTCTTCAAATGAGGAAACTGTAATATAAGATTACATATGAACATATAAGAACACATATATCAAACTATGTCTGTATAATGGGGCATTCATACTTTTTCCACTATGCTTAAATGTTTTCTCACAAATATAAATAAAAGTTTACAATCCAAATTTTACTTTCAGTTACCATCCAGATTTTCAGAAATGTCCTCTTTTTTTTTTTTTTTTGCGATGCTGGGGATCGAACCCAGGCAAGCACTCTACCAACTGAGCTATATTCCCCAGCCCAGAAATGTCCTCTTTTGAGAATATTCACCTGCAAAAATATTCAGAACTCAAAATATTGAATTTATCAAGATCATACTTCTCTAAAAATATCAATTATTTATTCCACTTAAAATTATTTTAATAATATAAAGAATTTTGCTTAGTACTAAAGATTCCCCGTTATCCAGGAGAAATATGAACCAATACTCCCAGTTCATTCCTGAAACCTCGATTAGCACCAAATCCATATGTATCATCTTTGCTATAAATACATACACAAATTTAATGTCTTTTACATTTTAACTTAAATCTTGTCATCCATTATGATTACATCTTTTACAATTAGAGTTGAGGCAAGAACAATAGAGAAATTTGTTTTTTCCTTTTCACAAATTTCATAGAATTGCCATTCATTTTTACCATGGAACTGAATAAGCTCAGCTAATTTTTTTTCCTTAAGTTGAGAATTTTCAAATTTTCACAAAAAGGAATCACTTTACTACTTCTGTTGGCATATTCAAATTGCCAGGATCACTCCTCTAGCATGTTCTGGCCAGTATTAAATAAAACAGGTATTACTTGCACACAAACACATGATACTACGCCAGTTGAGCTGATAACCAAGACATTTGGCAGAGCACATACACAGTGTCAATTCCTGGAGGAGGGTGATTCATTCCCTGAACTGAACAGAGAGGGAAGACATGAGAGTTCATTGTGCTGTTCATTACAGTGTGCAATTTATATCATGAATCATTTATTTCTGGAATTTTCCTTTTAATCTTTTTAAATTACAATTGACTATGAGCAACCAAAACCACAGAAAAAAAGAACTTCCATAGTATTTAATAATAAAGCTAGAGAAAATATTATACTGAAGGAAATACATTAAACTAATTCCTCTTTAAAATAAATATGGACACAACATGCTCAATCTTATTACCATTTTCTTTCAGCCTAATTCAGCCCTCCACCAGCACAAAGGGTGAATAAAAACCTCAAATGTAAAAATTAAAAATGGTGGTATTTGAGGAGGGCATGCTATTGTACACAGAAAACCTAAAGAATTTATAGATATTATTAGAAGTAGCACAGCAGGATAGTGACTGACCATGAGATTAATATGCAGAAGTCAATTGATTATTCTAATATTTCATAATATTTCCTCTACCTTGATAATAATTTTCATGTGTGAGGTCTGCCTTTTCATAAATTACTTTCTGTAGCTTACTTTTTTTAGTGTCTTTGTGGTACATTTCTTCATCACTTTACTTTGAATCATGAATCTCATGTTTCCCATACTTAGAATAATTATTCATATGTTCATGTTAAAATATGCCATTTTCCTAATTTTTATTTAACATATTTGTTCTTGATACTTGAATTATTTTAATCTGTTTTCTCTGATATTAATACCTTTTTTCTGTTATCTAAGAACTATATTTTATCAATCTTTTTAAAGCTTTTTGGTGGATTACATAGAAATTACAACATACTTCTAAATTAAATGACGAAGCTATCTTAAACTATCAGGTAATGCCTTTGCTACCCACTTAGTTGAAGAACCTGATAAGTGATGACTGCAAGGTCTTTTTTCTCTGTCCCTATGTCATGATAGTCCATCAACTATAAGCAAACATTATGATATTACACTTTTAGATCAATTATAGATAAGAAACAAACAAAAGTAGTGGATCGTAGGAATAATGACTAGAATTGACCCAGTAGTAGTGGACTTGAAACAGAGATTATGGACTGTGTATCTGTAGTGTGAACTCTGTGTCCTTTTCTCATTGTCTCTCTAATAAACTTTCCCCTTTTAGTTGAGAGACTCCCCTGAAATTCTTTGCTGTGGGATCATAAGAATCTGTTGCTGTGAATTCTAGAGGTTTATTTGCCTCTGAAATCTTCTCTCTGTTGTATTACTATGGTTTAAAGGTTTGATTTTCTCTATGATTAATAATTCCATGCATCTTAAGAACAACGCAGATGTCTTTTATGAAGACATAAAAGTATAAAAATACTTTATTCTGAAAGTATAAAAATAATACTTTCAATTTCATATGCTATCAACATTACTACCTTGAAAGTTTGAGTTATAGATGGAAAATCTACAGACCCCAAAGGTTAATTGATGTGGTCATGTTAAGACAGCAAGCAAGGGGTAAAGTTGAAGCTTCTGGTTTTGTTCTCTGAAAAACCACTCTTCTTGAAGGGGGTTAGTCTGGAAGTCCTTGGAGATAAAGTCAGAAAAGCACGAGTCCCTCTGACCCCAGATGTCCCCACTTGGTGTAAATCCTTTTGTTTCATTTCTTGGATTAGTTGTTTTAAAGGATTTATTTTTTAAAATATTTTAAAAACAGTCATACGAGTGCTTTAGTTGAAAACATATTTAAATGAGATTTTATTTTTCCCTAAACAATAAAATACAACTTTTCTTATAATCAAAGTTGTGATTTTCAAAACATTCCCTTTATATATCTTGACTTTGCCAAATGCCTTGTGATGTTTACACAGAAAAGAAATTTAAATTTGGTAATTTTTCTGCTTTAAGTTGCCAAATAATAACTTGCCTGATTCTGCTCCGCTTTAAGAACTTTATTCAGGAACATCTCCCTCATTATATTTTTCCCTTTTATTCTTCTGTGTATAGAAATTCTAGACAAGATTATAATTTTTATTTTGCATTTATTCTCTAAAATCCTTGTTGCATTTATACTCTAAAAGCCTTGTAATTGAATTATCATCTGACTCATACAAATCATTTTTACCCAATCTTCTCTCTCATGGCAATTATCATGTTTCCTTAGAGCTCTTGGAAATGTAAGTAGACAGCTTTTACAAACTTTCTTCTGCTTTCTCTAGGAAAAATATCTCAGAAGTTCTCTTTTCATGACAATGAGATGATTGACCATGCCACATATTGTCATGATTTGTCACCATGGTTTTGAATAGTGGTTTAAAAACAAACCATTACTGTTTGCATGTTTGTTTGACCTCCAAGTTGTTTTTTGTTTACATGTTTTTCATGTAAACATGGTTCCCAACCCAATAACTAATCATTTTTAACTGAATTTTTCAATTTTATGATTCAGTTCCTCTGCTGATTTAAAAAATATGTATCCAACTAGTTGTGGTGATGCCTGCCTGTAATCCCAGCAGCTTGGAGACTGGAGGATGGAGAGTTCAAAGCCAGCCTCATGAAAAGTGAGACATCAAGCAACTCAGTGAGACCCTTTCTCTAAATAAAATACAAAATAGGACTGGTAATGTGGTTCCATGTTTAAGTTCCCCTGAGTTCAATCCCCAGTGCCAAAAAATAATAATAATAAAAGTATATTTCTGATCAATAAATAATGAATAGGCTCAATAGTAATGCATGTTTTGCAATTTTTTAATTGATTTCACACTATTATCACAATTTATTTGTTTTCACTTTTGCCAATTCAGGACAGTTGACATCCAGAACCTCTTTAAGTCAGATTGTAGTATACCAACTTCTAACTGCACACTTAATTTAAATGCTATTTGGGTCACGAGGAGATCACCCTATCATAAATTAAAACAATGTTTAATTTGCAGATTGTAGCTACACCATTGCATGAAAAATATTTTACTATATGGTCATGATAAAATCTGAATTTTAAAATAAAATTATTAAAATTTTCTTTTTTGCTTTTGGCAATTCACTTTTCCGTATAGTAGTGTCTTAATTGCTATGGACCAGATTCATTTGATACATGCAATCCTACTTATGCCATTTCAGTACTACATAAAATTGACTAAATTCCAACACATTTTTGTACAATAGAATTAGCATATCAAATATCAATTGCTTCAAAATTTCTAATAACTGTTTTCTCATTAATATTGTTAGGCAGATGTCATATTTAATCTGAAAGATAATTTTCATTCTCTAACTCTATATCTGTCTAATTCCACATAATTCCTCCATATATATATATATATATATATTTTTTTTTTTTTAAATTTAGTATGATGATTAACACCAGGATTTTCTCATGGCATTTTTCAGTATTTCTCAAAGGATAGATTAAGGAAGGGGTTGAATATAGAAGCAATGATAGTGTAAAATAGTGCAAACACTCATCTTCAGGAAATGCGGTTGGAGGTTGTTGAGGGCCGTCTTGGACAAGATGGCGCCTGGCAATGAGCCAAAGGGCACTGGGTACCAAAATAAGGAAGTACCCATAAAGGTTGCTTGCCTACTAGTTCCTTGGAGACTTATGACGTGTTGACGCCAGGCTCAAGTATTGGCTATCTAATATCATGCTGCGTGTGGACAGCTCGTGATTCATATAGTGCTATGCTGACATTCCTCTGCATGCTCTCCTGCGTGAGAGAAAGCTTTGCTATAATTGGCTGATAAGCTAGGATCCTGGGGGAGGAGAGAGGGAGAGAGAAGAAGAAGGGAGATAGTGGCAGAACAAAGGAGGCAGAGAAACAGGGAGGACGCAATAAATCTGGTCAACTAAAGATTGGTGATGTCTCCTTTCTCCGTGCCGGTTCCACTGGATGGAACAAGTGGTGGCCCGTACAGGGAGCTTCTTCCTCCTTCTGCGTCCTCCCACATAAGTAACTTAAGGTAAGCTATAGGAAAACTAAGTAACTTTAGGTAAGCTATAGGAAAACTGCAGCATAACCCCGGTAAAGGGAGGCCACATAACCCTGGTAAAGGGAATCTGTATCACCCCGGTAAAGGGAGGCCACATCATCCCAGTAAAGGGAGTCTGCATAACCCTGGTAAAGGGAGGCCACATAACCCCGGTGAAGGGAGTCAGTATCACCCTGGTAAAGGGAGGCCACATCATCCCGGTAAAGGGAATCTGCATAACCCTGGTAAAGGGAGGCCACATAACCCCGGTGAAGGGAGTCAGTATCACCCCGGTAAAGGGAGGCCACATCTCCCTGGTTAAGGGAGTCAGTATCACCCCGGTAAAGGGAGGCCACATAACCCCAGTAAAGGGAGGCCACATAACCCCGGTGAAGGGAGTCTACATAGCCCCGATAAGGGAGGTCTCATAGCTCCAGGATGGGGTCACAAGTGTCTAGAAATCATATGATAGGAATCATACAAGATGTACTTAAGGCTAATGGAACTGCTGTAAAATGATCTACTGTAACAGCATATGTAACTACACTGGCCAAGGTTAGTCCTTGGTTTTTGGAAGAGGGAATCCTAAATATTCCACAATGGAAACATCATAAAGAGGATCTTATTAAAGAAGAAAAACAATCCCCATTACCTAGAGGTACTTTTCCCATGTGGCACCTCATTAAGGAATGTCTAACATCTGAGAGAGGCAGAGTAAAAACTTTAGTAGAAGAAGGAAATATATGTCTGGAAGAGATAAAGGAACAACTAAGTGTAACTTCTCCTGAAGAGAAAGAAGAGGAGGAGAGGCTTACTAGGGAGGAATTAGAAAGAGCATCAAGGACACGGTCGCCCCCATCAGTTATATTGGGAAGGAATACCAATCCCTTCCTGGAGGCAGCTGCTCCCCCTCAAGCAGCCTGTCCCCTATATCCTCCAAAGTACCCTTGGGAGGAGTTATCTCATGCTGTAAATCAGATGGGTTTTTCACCGTGAGGAGAAGAAAGCCCCCTTAAGGAAACCTCAGCAGTCCCAAAAATCTTCCCTGTGCTAGAAGACCAAAATAGACAAAGATTCCACCAACCTCTGGATTTCAAAACAGTAAAAAACTTTAAGGAAGCAATGGCTACGTACGGTCCACAGGCCCCATTTATAATTAGTATGTTGGAATCAGTAGCGGGACTGAATCTAGTGCCGGAAGATTGGAAAAGGCTATGTAAAGCTGTGCTATCAGGGGGGCAGTACCTAGTGTGGAAAACGGCATGGCAGGAAGCCTCATTAGAAATGGCACGTTGTAATGCTGCCGCAGGCTTTCCTCAAAGAAATGTAGAAATGTTAACAGGGGAAGGAAACTATGAAGGTATTCAACAGCAGATTATTTATGATCCTGGAGTGTATGCACAAATTGCTGCTGCTGCCACTAAAGCCTGGAGGTTAATTCAAGGGTCAGGAGATTTACAGGGGCAGTTGTCTAAGGTGATTCAGGGGAGTAATGAACCATTTGCAGATTTTGTTGATAGACTAATCCAAACGGCTGCTAGAGTGTTTGGGGATTCAGAACAAGCTATGCCCTTAATAAAATAATTAGCTTATGAGCAAGCAAGTAGATGGTGTAAAGAAGCTATAAGACCATGGAAAAATAAAGATTTAAGTACAGGGACTAAGGGGCTGGGTTTTCTGGAGGGGCCACTGAACCATTAAAGATAACATGGAAATCCAATAATCCTATCTGGGTCCCCCAGTGGCCCCTTTCTAAAGAAAAAATAGAGGCAGCCCAGGAAATACTTAATCAACAACTGAAGGAAAATCATATCATTCCTTCCACTTCCCCTTGGTATACACCCATTTTGTCATAAAAAAAAAATGGGGATTACATGTGGCCCCAGAAAAGGTGCAAACCCACAGCCCTATTACCTTTCTAGGACATCAAATATTAGATACCAATGTTAGGCCACAAAAAATTAAATTAGCCACAGGAAAGCTTAAGACTCTAAATGATTTCCAAAAATTATTAGGTGATATAAGTTGGGTAAGACCAAATTTGGGAATCACCACTGATCAACTTAAGCCTCTGTTTGATATTCTCCAAGGATATTCAGACCCTACATCCCCCAGAAATTTAACTCCTGAAGGTAGAAAAGCCTTGAGGTTGGTAGAACAAGCTTTAGAAAATGCTCATAGTGATAGAGTTGATCTATCCTTGCCTTTTAGCCTCATAGTGTTAGATTCTGAATATACTCCTACAGGTCTGTTGTGGCAAACTGGACCCCTGATATGGACCCATTTGCCAGTGTCCCCAAAAAATGTTGTTTCCCCGTATCCTGTGATGGTAGCAAATCTAGTTACATTGGGACTTAAGACAGCCCTTCGAGTTTTTGGAGTTCATCCTCAAACAGTTATTGTCCCATACACGGCAAAACAGATTGAAATACTAGTTAACAATAATGAAGATTGGGCCGTTGTCTATTGTTCCACCATGGCCGCTTTTGATAATCACTTGCCGAGTTCACCTATTGTCAGCTTCTTCAGAAGACATCCTGTTATTTTCCCTCAGGTTGTTAAGGCTCAACCTATTCCAGCAGCAAATACAATCTTTACAGATGGCTCCTCCTCCGGCACAGCTACAGTAGTTTCTGATAAAGTACAGACTTTTATCACTTCTCATAAGTCTGCTCAAAAAACTGAACTGGAAGCAATTATAACTGCCTTACAAACATTTCCTGAGGAACCTTTAAATATTTATACTGACAGTCTCTATATTGTGCAGCTTGTGCCACGGCTTGAGACAGCTGGACCCATTAGTCCCCAATCTACCTTACAACAATGTTTTTATCAAGTGCAAACTCTTCTGTGGGCTCACATAGAACCCTTATATATAGGCCATATCAGAGCACATTCAGGCTTACCTGGTCCTTTAGCTCAAAGAAATTCTACTGCCAATTCAGCTACTCGAGATCCTCATGTATTTAATATTGTACAAGAAGCAATTAATTTCCATAAAGATTTTCATGTCAATGCCACTACTCTCAAAATAAAATATAACATTACAAAAGAGCAAGCCAGAAATATAGTAAAACAGTGTCCTGCCTGTGTGCCTCATTTATCTGTTCCTCATTTTGGAGTCAATCCTAGAGGACTCCTTCCAAATCATCTATGGCAGATGGATGTCACCCATATCCCTGAATTTGGTACTGTAAGATTTGTACTTGTAACTGTAGATACCTACTCAGGATATATATTTGCTACCACCCATACAGGGGAAAAGACAAAAGATGTAATCAGTTATTGCCTTCAAGCCTGTGCTGCTATAGGAAGGCCAAAATCATTTAAAACAGATAATGGGCCTGCATATACTTCTTCTTCATTTCAACAGTTTTGCTCAAAGTTTAATATCTATCATTCTATAGGATTGCCCTACAATCCACAAGGACAAGCTATTGTGGAAAGGGCTAATCAAACATTTGAAAGTCTGCTTAACTAAACAAAAAGGGGGAATAGGGGCATTAGCCCCTCCCAAGAACAGACTTAACCTTGCTTTATTCATCCTCAACTTTTTAACTTTGGATGCTATGGGCCGTACTGCGGCTGATAGACATTTTAGTGAAAAGTCTGGTGGCCATCCACAAGCAATGTGGAAAGACATCTTGACTGGGTCCTGGAAAGGACCTGACCCAATATTAATTTGGGGGAAAGGATCTGTTTGTGTTTTTCCTCAGGACCAACAACTTATCTGTGTCCCGGGCGCTTGGTAATAACTATCCATAAGAAAGAAAATGGCACCAAAACACAAAATGATGGTGATGGTGGTAAGCCTGCTGTTGTTAGTTCTTCTTAAAACTTTTGGGGATATATCACTCATGGCACACAAATTTTCCCTCAATTATTTCCTAGTACAGAACTTCTAGGTATTCCTTACCTACCAGCTGGTTCCACTGTATAGTCACTTATTACTAGTCTAAACTTCAAGTTAAGAGGTAGTCTTTGCTTCCTCTGGTTAGCCACCTCAGAAACTGCAATAATACAGGGAGGCAATCTCTCTCTCATTCATTAAGGTACAGTCTAAAGCAAACCTATATAAAGGGAAGTAATACACCTGTTTATAGTTATACAGGGTGCAAGGCCAATTACTCTTCCTTTTATCAGGTTTTCCCCCCTACTCCCGTATGTGTCACGTCTCCATTTGTGTTCATTCTGTCTAAGAGTTCTAAGTTT
>NC_062223.1:27397859-27476234 GCF_902686445.1 Sciurus carolinensis | reverse complement strand
GGTAGTCAGTCTTACAAATACAAGCATGGACAATTTAAAATAAAGAGGGGGAGTGCAGAGACATCATCAACTACAAATCATAAAGGAAACAGGCTCAACAAAATCAATCTAAGCAAGTTACTAAAAAAAAAAACAGAGTGACAACAATCTTCCATGTGAGGAAGAGGTTTCCATAAAGGTTGAGGGAGCTTGTTCTGTTTCTGCTGCCTTCTCTCACAGGAATTAATTATCTCCTTTGATGATAAGACTTTCTTCAAAGTAGGTATTCTGGAGAGAAATGTTTGGAAAAAATCCTAGTCTTGAATGGGGAATTATATTCCCTACACTTGTAACCTAAACCTTTCTTTAACTAAACCTGTATTGATAGGAAATCTGGGACCATGTAAATAGAAGGGGTGGACATTTGCTCTCCTTTCCCTGTTGACTCACAATTCAGAAAGGGCCTCTGTTTAGTTTTTAAAATCAGTATCACGACTTTTCTCAAAACCCACTAATGCTTGCTTGAGATCCAGAGAAGTGAGGGCATATAACTTATGGCAGTCATTGTATTCATTTATCATTTTAAAATATTTGATTGGCAGATCGTATATATTCAAGGTGTACAATGGGATGATTTGATTGATATATGGACAGGTTGTACAATGATTACAAATCAACACATATTATCACTGATGATGTACATTACATCCCCAGAAATTTTTTATCTTAAAACTGAAAGATTATACTTTCTAAAAATTTAAATATTTTTAGATTGTACTTTTTAAAAAAATTAAATATTTTTATTTTTAATCACTCCCAGAGAATCATGTTCTGATGCATACCCACCTCTTATAATGATCACAAATACAAAGTGACATTCTCCTTCTCTCCGGTGACTCATGCAGTTCCTTCTAACACTCTTGAGAGATTATACTCTTGGATCAACCTGTTCCTGTTCCTCTACCCCATCCCTTGGCCACCATGATTCTCTCCTCTCTTGTTGTGAGTTTGACTATTTAAAATTCCCTGTATAAGTGAGATACAGTATTTGTTTTTCTGTTTCTTTCTAGCATATATTAATTAGCACAATGTCCTCCAGGTTCTTCTATGGGGTAACAAATGGGGAAATTATGTACACTCATCCATCAAAGGAAACAGGCTGTTTCCATATTTTGACCATTGTGAATGAAACTGGGGGTGCAGACATCTCCCTTTGAGATTCTGATTTCATTTCCTTCTCATATATCTAGAAGTTGGATTGTGGGTCTCATGCAAGTTCTCTTCTTAATTTTGGGGGGAACCACAGCAGTGTTTCCCATCACAATTTTTCCAATTTATATCACCACCAAAAGGGTACAGGAGCTCTCTTTTTCCATACCCTTGCCAAGACTTGTTAACTCCAAACATTTTGATGATGGTTAATTTAACATGTATGGGGTAATATCTCAATGTGGTTTTGATTTGAATTTCTGTGATGATTAGTGATGTTCAGCACCATCTTATATACCTCTGATTGTCATTCATATGACTTCATTTGAGAAATGTCTACTCAGGGTCTTCTCCCATTTTAAGTCAAAGAATTTGGTGTGTTTTTTGTTTTGTTTTGTTTTGTTTTTTGCTATACAGAGGTGTGAGTTCCTTCTATATTTTGGATATTAACTTATCAGATACATGGTGTGTGAACATTTTCTCCCATTCTTTAGACTGGCTTTTCATTTTGTTGATTGTTTCCTTTGCTGCATAGAAGCTTTTTACTTTGATGTAGTCATACTTGGTTATTTTAGTTTTTTGTTGCCTGCTTTTCATGTCTTATCTGAAAAAAAAAAAACAGTGTCAAAGAGCTTCTCTCATATTTATTCTTCTACAAGGTTCACATTTAAATCCTTTAAGCCATTTTGAGCATATTTTTATATATAGTATAAAATGGGAATACAGTTTCATTTTTCTTAATCCAGTCTTTACCACACCACTTATTGAAGAATTTCCTTTCCCTATGTTGTACTCTTGGTGTACTTGCCCAAGTTTAGTTGACCATGTATGCACGGACTTGTATGTGTATTCCCTGTTCTGTTATACTGCTTTGTTGGTCTGTTTTTACGTCTGTAGCATGTTGAGTACTACAACTTTGTAGAGTAATTTAGAATCAGCTAGTATTATGTTTTCTGCTTTTTCTTTTTCAAGATTGCTTTGGCCATTCTTGGCCTTTCATAGTTCCAAGAGAGTTTTAGGATTGTTTATTCCATTTATTTGAAAAATGCCACTGGGATTTGATAGAAATTATATTGAATCTGTGGATAATGTTGGGTAGTATAAGCATTTTAACAGTATTATTTTTTCTAGTCTATGAGCATGTGCTATTTTACACTTATTTTTGTCTTTTTTAATACTTTTTATCATTTATAGATTTTGGTGCTTGTTTTAGTCAGATTTTTCATTGTTGTGCCTTAAAGATCCATCAGAACAAGTGTAGAGAAGGAAGAGTTTATTTGAGAGCTCACAGTTCCAGATGTCTTAGTCCATATATAGTCAGCTCCATCCTGGCAGAAGAACATAGCGAGGGAAGCAGCTCACATGATGATCAGAAAGCAGAGAGAGAGACTCCACTGGTCAGATACAAACTATATACCCCAAAGACGTGACCCCAGTTCCCACCTCCTCCAGCCACACCCTACTACTTCTGCTGCCACTCATTTAACCCCTATCAAGGGAATAATTCACTGATTGGGCTAAGAGTCTTGGCTGGGGTTGTGGCTCAGTAGCATGTATGAGGCACTGGGTTCAATTCTCAGCACTGCATATAAATAAATAAAAATAAAGGTTCATCAACAAATTTAAAAAAATCTTTAAAAAAATTAAAAAATGAAAGAGTCTCACAAACCAATCATTTCTCCTCTGAACCTTCTTGCATTGTCTCACATGCGAACTTTTGGGGGACATCTCACATCCAAACCATAATGGTGCTCATTTTTTACTTTCTTAGTTAAATTTATTTTTAAATATTTTATTCTTTTTGATACATTTGTAACTGGAATAGGTTTCATAAGTTCTGTTATGGTAATTGTTAGTAGAGAGAAGTAAAACATTTTGGGGTATGCTGATTTTGTATCATGCAACTTTATTGAATTTGCTTATTAGTTCTAACAGGATTGTTTTGGTGGAGTTTTGGTGTTCTATGTTTTATGTTTTCAACAAACAGAGTGATTTTTATTTCTGATTTGATTTTTGATTTCTTTTATTTCTTTCTCTTTCCTAATTTCTCTGGTTGGAATTCTAGTTCTATATTGACTCCATGTGGCTAGAATGCCATATTGTCCATTGCTTTTACAGTTTGCTATAAATCTAGATGTGATGTGTTGTAAATTCAATTGCAATTGATTCTATTTTTTTGGTTGTTTTTAAAATTTTTTTATATTGCATTGAGTTATATATATTATTGGGGTTCATTTTGATATAATCATACATGCATGGAATATAATTTGCCCTGATTCATTTCCCAGTATTTCCTTTTTCCCTCCCCTCCTGCCTTCCCCTATTCCCTTTCCTCTACTCTACTGGTCTTCTTTCTATTTATTTAGTTTTTTTATGTTGGTGCCTTATAGGTATACATAAGGTGAAGGTGACATTCACTGTTGTATATTCATATATGTACAATGTGTACATAGCAAAATTGGTTGCTTTCATTTCACCGTTTCTCCCTTTGCCCATCCCTCCCCTCATCCCTTCATCCCCTTCCTCTATTTCACTGAACTCCCTTCAATTTCATGGGACTGCCCCCATCTTTCCCCCTATTTTGCTCTAGCTTCTACATATGAGAGAAAACATTTGACTCTTGACTTTCTGGTTCAGGCTTAATTTCACTTAGCATGATGTTCTCCAGTTCTGTCCATTTACCAGCAAATGCCATAATTTCATTCTTCTTTATGACTGAGTAAAACACCATTGTGAATATGTACCACATTTCCTTTGTCCATTCATCTGTTCATTATTATTATTATCATTTTGAAACAGGTTCTCTCTAAGTTACTGAGGTCAACCTGGACCTTGTTTGGGCTTAACCACTGAGTCACATCCCAAGTCCTTTATATTTGTTTATTTATGTTATTTATTTATTTTGGTATCAGGGATTGAACTCAGGAGCACTTGACCACTGAGCCACATTCCCAACTCCTTTTATATATTTTATTTAGAGACAGAGTCTCAATAAGTTGTTTAGGGCCTCACTAAATTTGCTGCGGTTGGCCTTGAACTTGTAATCCTCCTGCCTCAGCCTCCCAAATCACTGGAATTACAGGAGTGCACCATCCCACCCAACTTCTACTACTAGTCTTTTGGGGACTTCCATACTGTTGCTTTCCAAAGTGGTTGTACAAATTTGCAGTCCCACCAGCAACATATGAGTGGGCCTATCCCCCCACATCCTCAACAGCATTTGAAAATTAAAAAGTTTGAGAAGTCCTTGTAAAAATTAAAAAGTTTGAGAAGTCCTTGTAATACAGAAGATATGAACCAATGGGATCTCTTATACATTGCGACTGCAAGTGTATATTGATAAAAGTTCCTTAGAAATAAGTTGGCACTATTCAGTAATCTTGAACATATAGATATGTTCCCTTGGTACTGGGCTTGGAGATCAGGAAAGGGTCCTTGTTTCCCCAGTGTTGAAGATTAAATACCAAAGAAACACTGAGGCAAGCTTGGAAAGCAAGTTTTATTTAAGAAAAGAGACAATCACAGACTCCAAAGAGAAGGGGCCCAGAGCTGATAGTTCACAGGAGCGGGTGTGTCTTGCTCTTTTACAGACCTCAGCGCCAGGCCCCCCTTTAATCTCTGTGTATGTGCTGAAGGGCAGGAAGGAGCTGGAACATGGGGGATAATCTTTAGCAACTAACACTTTGTGCCAGGAAGTGCATCTGGAGGTTTGCTGTTAGCAACCCATTGAGCTGGGAAGTGTGATAACCAGTGATAACTGGTCTTCATCCTCTCTCAACCCCCATCATTCATTATCCACACTGACTGCCCAACCTTGGCCCCCTGCCCCTGTGTGTTGAGGAATGTGACATATCCTGTCCCCTCGGGCCAGGCAGGGCTGCAAGGAAGATTGCTTTTGGCAAAGAAAGCATAGCAGGAAGTCAGCACTCTGGGCTCATTTTATGGAATTACTCTCTTAACCTTGTGTTCCCACCATCCTCATCTATTTGTCCCCTTACACTATGACTGAGCAGTTCAATGCCTACATACACACTCAAGTAATAATTGGCACATGCACACGTGCCGATTGGAGGTGTGTACAGAGTCTACACACAGCATCTACTATCAGTAATACTGAGAAGTGGAAACTACCCAGAAGTCTATAAACCAACATCAACAGCTAAGGATCACTAGTTTAACAGTGGTTCACATTATGTTTTGAAAATATTACTTGCTGCTCTAAAATTGACATGTTGTTTTCTTCTTCCCAATCTTCTCTGCCCAGAACTTCTTCACTCTGATCCTCTCCTTTCTGATCTTCTCCTCCCTGATCCTCTCCTCTATGATTATCTCCTCCCTGATCCTCTCCTTCCTAATCTCTCCTCCCTAATCTCAGGAAATAGGATTCCTCTGAATGGACTCCTTAAAAAAAAAAAAAAAACCTGTTCCTCTGATTCCCTGGCAGAATCATGAACTCTGGGACAGGAGTCCCCCATGTTTCTCCTTCTTTAGCAAAGCAATAAAATATCTTTTTCCTTTTTCTCAAAACCAGATCTTCATTATGGGATTGGCGTCAGCATGAGGCCCGAGTTTTTGGTAACACTAGGAACATTGCTGGAGCTGAGAGAATGTACCCCAGGATGCAGCAGCTTCAGAGGTTAGCATTGAAACCTGTAGGGGAAGCAGTTCCAGGAAAAGGGTGACCATATTAGCTGCTATGCAGTCAATTATTTATCTATAGGGTTTCAATGATAACTTTTAGTTGCAGCTTCAATATCACTCACTTTGTTATGGGAAAGAGAAACCAGACTTTATTTTACCAGAGGAGATTAGCAAACCAAAATTCTGAACACCCCTGACCAATTTTTCATAACCTTTATAGGCTGTCTAGTGTCATAAATTTTCTTGCCTAAAATAGTACATAATTGGACACGAGGTTTCAAAAAACAACGCATGATGGTGCACAAAGGTCTTAGAGTGGGAACTGTTTACCAGAGCAGATTGCATAAAGGAAAGTCTTCTGTATCTCTAGCCTTCAATCCTAAACTTTCAGAGGAGCGTTTACACTTCAAAGGGACTGATTAGGTCCCAGGGAAAGTCCTTTACATTCTAAAAGGAAGGAGTAAATGGTGCTAATAGTTTCCCTGAAGCCCCGCTGGAGGGAATAGGGGGAGGGGAACTCTCGCTCCCCACACCCCCACCACTGCAGTTGGTGTCCTCAGTTTACTTTATATCCAGGCCTAGGTCAGTACCCACTACAAAAATAACCGGGCTGTGGACCAGACATCTTTCCTGACCACCCAACTCCCACCTCAGCTTAGATCATGCCTTCCTTATGCAGGCATGTGACACTGTGTCCTTTTTATAGTAATCACTTGTCATTTGTTAATGATCAGTTTCTTGCATAATGAGAGATACCATCTGAACAATGGAGGCAGATTTGTTGGATTTAAAGCTTAGTTCAGTCACCTACCCACTTTTTAATTTTTTTTTTTTAGTTGTTGATGAACCTTTATTTTATTCATCTATTTATATGCAGAGCTGAGAATGGAATCCAGAGCCTCACACATGCTAAGCAAGTGCTCTACCACTGAGTCACAATCCCAGCCCAACCTATTCACTTTGGGTCTTGATTAAGCTACTTAAATTCAATGAGCTTCAATTTCTTCAGCTACAAAATAAGATCAATAGCAGTACCTCTCACAAAATTACCTCTCATGATACGTTTAAGGGAGGGCCTGGTAATAGCACTCAAAAGTTTCTGTCGTTTTTCTTCTTTAATAACACCAGGTATATTTTAGATGTTAATGAACATTTGTTGAAAAGAAAAAAAGGGGGAAAAAATCCAGGTTCTAACTGCAGCCTGATAATTATCCTTTTTCTATAGATGAATTCTAAGCCTTGTCAAAAATGTCATTCACAGGTCAAAGGGACAGTAGGAGAAAGGGTTATGCACTTGGATATTTTGGCAGAGGCTCCTAAAATGAAATAATCTTTCCTAAAGAAAGTTTGCAAACTTGAGTCACCCTCTTGAATAAGACTCATAGTTCTATAGCATAAGTTTTAAAAGAGTTGAAAAAACAGAGATTGTGAGGATATCTGGGCAGATCTAACCACAAAGGCAATGCCTATCCCAGGTTCTAGATAAGGGGTTCTAGGGAGGTGATGGGAGATGGAAGGTTCAGTTCCAGGGATCAGAATATGTGACTGCATTGAGATCAGATACTTTGAAAGAAGGCTTACTGGAATTAGATTAAGGAGACGTCTCACCAGGGAACTTCAAATAAACTGCTAAAGTCTCGATGGTTGGACTTTCTTTTATAGCATTCAAAATGGCTACAGAAATATCTGTGACATCCTTAGGACTCAGTATTTTCCAGAGAAATGGAACTCACAGGAGATGCTCAGGAATCAATAGAAGATTATCTATCTATCTATCTATCTATCTATCTATCTATCTATCTATCTACTTACCTAGCTATCTCCTGTTGGTTCCATTTTTCCAGAGGACACTAACTGTAAGGAATTCCACGGAAACCACGACGGACACGGGAAATCACCTAAGGGAATTTATTAAGCAAACAGAGTGTCTCCCTGCAGGGTAAGAGAGAAAATGAGAGGAAAAGAGAAAGGAAAGAGAAAGGGCACGGGCTAGAGAGTGGAAAGCCAGGAGGAGGAAAAGCAAGTGTGTAAGAGAGAGAAGCAAGAGAGGAAAGATGGCGGTTGAATTCCACTGGGTTAATGCACCAATATCGGAGAAGGATACTTGCAAGCTGACTGATGAACCAATAGTTAGCTAGGATGTTCACAGATTGACAAATGGTTGAGAGGCAGGGAAAATGACTACAACGGAATGGGCAGGGGAGCAGCTGTATACATTATACTAACAAACACAGGGCTTCAAATAAACATTAATTTATTATAATAAAACATAATATGATTTATTTTAATTTATTATAATAAAACATAATATGATTTATTATAATAAATATAGGGAAAGTATTTATTATAAAGTATTATAGCTCTGTGTATATATTATATGTGTAATAAATACATACACACACACTTACGTGTTTATTATAAGAAATTGGCTCATGTGGTTATGGAGGTTGACAAGTTCCAAGTCCCACAATTGGCTGGAGACCTAGGAGAGCTAGTGGTAGATTTCCAGCCCCAGAATAAGGCCTGAAACAGACGCAGCGGTATAGTTCCAGTGCAAGTGCTGGCAAGAAGAGATGACGCTACGGTTCAAACCCAAAGCAGGAAAAAAAAAAACTGATGCTGCAGCTCAAAGATGATCACGCAGATGGAGAACTTCTTATTCAGTATTTTTCTTGTATCCAGGTCTTCAACTGATTGGATGAGGCCTCTTCCCCTGGAAAGGAAGACTCATCTTCTCCCTGATCCGTCTTCATTTATCCAGAGATATAAACCAGAAACTTGTTTCACGCATGTAGATGATGGCTTATCATCCACATGGAGATTTTTTGCTTATGACTCATAGTTCTTAAGTTCTCATTCTGATGGTTGAGTTGCATAGATGCGGAGCTAGAGATGGGCACATCCATGAAAATGACTTCAGCGTAGAAAGGATTGATGGAGGCGGACTATGATAGAAGATAGAAAGGGTGTGGTTTCCACAGGAGTCTGGTTTCCGTTTGGAGCTTTGTGAGCTCTGGAGGATACATTCTGCTGTAGAACTGGCTCCACCTGGAGATAAGGGAACCTGCCTTTATTAAACCCACCGTGGCCACTGGGTGGGCCCTGAAAGCAGTGGGCATAATCCTCCCATTTCCTCTGGGGCAGTTTGTGCAAAGAAGGGTGGGCCTATGACCTGTTAGCAGTTGTCACTCCTGTCGCCTGGGTGCACTGGCCTGCCGGAGGCGATTGGAGCTGGATGAAACAGTACCTACCAGTCTTGTCCTCACAGGCAACGCCAGACTTTGATCTTTTACACCTAAAACTTTACGATAATTTCAAACCGCTCTGTTGCCTCTAGTCTTGTACCCTTCAATCCATTTCCAATACTGCAGCTGAGGTTATCATTCTGAAAGTAAAATGGAACTGTATGAGTGTTTAGCTTGAAACTACTTTTGATGTGTCCTGATATTAGCATTAAGTCATAACTCACTTGAGAGAAACTTAGTCTGGACTTGCCCCATTCCTCTCTCCAGTTTCTTGGTTTGCTATTTACCTTTGACAAGCTCTGCATGAAGGAAAGTGCCTGCTACATAATGAGTAATCAATAAATAGTTGCTGAGTGAATATGTGCATTCATATCACAGTCATATGGAACTGATTGGCCTCCTGCACACTCTGCACTGCCTGGCCTTGGTCATATGTATTCTCCTAGGAATACCCTCCCCTCAGCCTCAGGCCTGTGCACTCTCCCAACTCTTATCCTTTGGACCCCCTTGTTGGTGTTTTTTTCATTTAGGAATCCTTTCCTGACTTTTGGAAAGAATTGTTTTTTGTCCCTTCACTATGCTTTCATGACACCATGTGCTTTGCACTATCTTGCCATTTATATCACTGGGGTGTGATTTCTGTCTGATTCTGGAAATGTTTTAGCAAAACATTCTGTGAAAGCAAGATCTGGGTTTCTTTCTATTCATTATTAAACCTCTGTCAAATGTCCATGTGCCTGATCCAATATTTGTTGATTAATGAATGACAGAAGGAAAGAATAGAATGTATTTAATCTGAAATTGCTTTGAGTGTGCATAGAGCCATGACACATATGAATGTACCACAGTGAATTTTACATTTATGTATGTCTATAAAGCATCAAAAAATCATTAATAAATAGAAGGAAGACCAGGAGAGTAGAGGAAGGGCAACAGGAGGAAAGAGAAAGAGGAAGTACTAGGGACTCAAGTGGAGTAAATTATATTCCATGCATGAATGATTATATCAAAATGATCCCCAATATTATGTGTAATTATAATGCACTACAAAAACACTTTAAAACTGAATATTTTTAAATTTTTAATTGACACATAGCAATTGCACACATGTCTGGGTTGCAGTGTGACATTTCAATACATACATCCAAAGTGTGATAATCAGATCAGGGTAATTGATATGTCTACCACCTCAGACATATATCAGTTCCTTGTGTTAGAAACATCCAAAATCTCTACTACCTATTCTGAAATATTCAATTTGTTGTTGTAAACTGTAGTTATCCTACTGTGCTGTGGGACAGTAGTAGTTATTCCTCTTATCACACTCCATACCAGTGCCCATCAACCATCCTCCTACAATCCCTCCCTCCACTGTACCCTTCCCTGGTAGAATATTTTTAAAAGCTTTTAGTAAGGAAATGTTGCCTCCAATTAAACTGTTTAGACAACAAAATATAGACAGCTCATATTCATAAGAAAATGAAATCTTTTTGAGAGCAGAGAAATGTCATGGTAAAATCTTCGCTCTTATGCTGAAAATCTGTTTCCAGAACTTTATCATTCCTCAGTTTCAGCAAGAGTGAAAACAAATGTGGTTTCCCTACAAGGATAATTAAAATTCTCATTAGAGTCTAAATCCAGTCAAGGTAGGAAGGAATTCCTTTATCTTCTTTACTTATTTTTTCCTGCTCTCCATGTATTTAATTTATTCTTCAGCCTTTATACTTCTGTCCATTTATGAAATATTTATTGTGTACACCAGGTCTTGTTCTATCTCATGGAAACTGCTGTAGTAGTTCATGAAATATGATTGCATGTTTCACAAGTAGAAACTCCTGACATTCCGATGCTCTTTCATTTGAGCAATCATCTTTATGATGGGTCAGCAGCAGACTTCTGGTGACAGAAGCAACACAACATGGATCTGAAACCTCCAGGGAAGCTTGGAATCATGCTGTAGTCGTCCTCACTACCCATCACAGGTGAATGGCCCATTGCTTTTATATCTGTGATACAGTTAAATACCATAGTTTCAGGAAACAAATAACCATTAATTTGGCTATATAAATACAAGCAGTTACTAATAAAAAAATATTAAATTTTTTCTTGCCTCATATGTGTGTGTATGTGTGGTTGGTGTTCAGCACAGTTCATTGTTCAATAAATTTCAGCTGTAATAATTTTCTGATCTTTTTATGTTCATTGCCTGGTAGGGAGCATAGGAAAAAAATAAAAGGTCTAAGAAATCACCGATGTTTGGCTGCTGACTCAATCATATCTATATTAATAACAATATTGGGAATTTCAATACCTTACCCTTCCTGCCAGTTTCCTCACCAGTAATATAAGAAGAATATGGTACCCATTGTTTCAGATCATTGTAGAGATGACAGCTCTGCACTAATATATATTATTTCTTTTATACTTTTTATTGAGTGATCACTTATGAACCCATATATAAGGGTGAAGTTAGTAAAACTAAGTACCCGTACTGTAGAATTTCCCCAATATGAAAAGAATGGCTATAGGTTAGGTTTTCCTGTTTTTCTTACATCCATTTCTACTCCCTTCAAGAATCTATAAATCAATTGCATGGATTTTTTTTTCTTTATCCAATGAGTATGCTTCTTTGAAATTATATAAAAGTTCCTTTTAATTTTTTCACTCAGTCAAATCAGTGTCGGGTTCCAGACGCATTTTATTTGTCAGCTGAAAAAACTTTCCTAATACACAGTTTTCTAACGGCATTTTTCATCTGGGCATTTCTCAAGGTGTAGATTAAGGGATTTAACATGGGAGTTATCATGGTGTAGAATACAGCAACTGCTTTATCAATGGCTAAGATGGCTGCAGGTCTCATGGACACAAATATGCAGGGCACAAAGAAGAGGACAACCACTGTAATGTGGGAGACACAGGTGGACAGAGCTTTGTGCCTACTCTCTAGGCTGTGGGTCTTCAGGGAACACAGGATAGCCACATAGGATACAAGCAGGAGGAGGAAGTTTAACAGGCAGATGAACCCACTGTTGGCAGCAACAAAGAGCCCCAGAGTGTGGGTGTCAGTACAGACAAGATTGAGCAAAGGGTTCAGATCACACATAAAGTGATCAACGACATTAGGGCCACAGAAGGGTAGTCGGACGATGAAGAGGATCTGGATGGTTGCATGGAGAAAGCCTCCCATCCAGGACACTCCCATTAGACGGCCACACACACGCCGGTTCATGATGGTTGTGTAGTGCAAGGGCTTGCAGATGGCCACGTAGCGGTCATAGGCCATCACTGTAAGCAGAATTATCTCAGCACCTCCAAAGAAATGTTCCCCAAAGATTTGAGTCATGCATCCATTGAACAGAATGATCTTCTTTTCATGGAGTGAATCTACTATCAATTTAGGGGTGCTGACAGAGGAATAACAGGCATCAATAAAGGAGAGGTAGGCCAGGAAAAAGTACATGGGGGACCCCAACAAAGGACTGGCAGCGATGGTGATCACAATGAGCACATTTCCTACCACAGAGATGATGTAGATGAGCAAAAACACAGCAAACACAATTTTCTGCATCTTCGGATTCTTGTAAGTCCCAGCAGAACAAACTCTGTCACGTTGTTCCTTTTCTCCATTTTTTTCATATGATGGCTAATTACCTGAAAAAATTATTAATGTGACCATGTGTTTATTAAATTTCTCCATTGAAATAAATAATAAATGTCTGAATTATGCAGAGCTGTGAACTCTTATGAAGTTTTTATTTGATATAGAAAAATATATGCTGAATTCTTGAGGATTACCAAAATTTTCTCCTGGGTGAAGAAGACCATAGGTCTGAGGAAATTTTGTGAACACCAGGGTTTGAGACATCTGTGTACACTTAATCATTTGAGATGACTGAGAATCCAGCTTGAATTAGCAGATCATGTACTAGTGTCAGCTAAGCCTTAAAAGGAAAGTAGATGATGGATCTTCGTGAATGAAACCTCAAGAATTTTCTCTGTATCTTTATGAAATGGGGGACCTCGAAAGTAATTGATGTTACAAATGGAAAGAAGAATAAGAAGAAAGGAAAATCTTGGACATTACCCTAGTAAAGATGTTTGTGTGCCTTGGGTGAGGTGGTCTGAGGCTCAGTAAGGGAGCAGAAGCCAGAGACAAGGGTCCATTAGCAGACTTTTTTATTTTTTTATTTTTTTTTTGGCGGTGCTAAGGATTGAACCCAGGGCCTTGTGCTTGGGAGGCAGGCACTCTACCAACTGAGCTATATCCCCATTTAGAGCAGGTAATGCAGGAAAAGTTGACAGAGATATGAAGTATTTAAGGGCTAGAGTGGACAAATTCATGTTTGTCGTTAAAATCTAACAACTGTATAACAACTAATAATAGAATCTTTTAAATTGATTGCTATGTGCAGGGTGTGGCATCAAGTTTTCTTCACACATTATTCCATTCAATAACTATGACACCCCATGAGATTGGTATTGTTCTATTTGATTATTGCAAATGAGGCAATAATCTCACATGTTAAATATGATTGGACATAACAACAATGATCTTATTATGTAAACCTGCTGAAAACTTGGTGCGTTCTGTTTTTGTAGTCATTTGCTGGTTCCATCCTCTCTACAATCACTTTTATACTTACTTCACACGTTAGAAAATAGAAACACACAAGTTAAAGATTCTGCCCAAAGTCAAGCAGCTCATAAAGAGCAAAGCCAAGGTTAGGTCTGAGGTTATTCTTATGTTTTAATTTTTTTCAGATTCTTAACTCATCCCTTATAACATTATAATAAATAATGTTGAGCTAGTCATCTCCTTTTGATATGATCAATGTAATTATGATTATTCATAAGGTAATTCTGAAGGCAAAATAAAATAATCCTAATAACATTTGTATGGAACATTTTCATTAGCAGACACACACATGTTGGTACACACAATAACATCTTGGACTCTTACATATTTTTAAAAAATGCAGCACTTCATTCAAGAAAGAGCCTTTTGTCTTGTCCTCTCTCGTGGCTCTATTCATCCCTTCTGTAATACCATTCCCAAATTCATATTTTTCTTGAAAATATTTAAAAAGACTGCATAATCGTCATAAATATATTGGTTTTAGAACCCAAAGTCTAGGTTAGAAACCTGGATCTGCTACATGTAATTTATTTTTATCCAGTTGCATTTCTTGGCACCTTACATTTTTATTTCCTGGACTGTAAACTAAGAGTAATGATGTACACCTGTCAGGTTGTCATGAGAATGGATAGCAGGAACACAGGCAAACATCTACTCCAGTGCTGTGGACACATACAAAACTTGAATTCACTGTTATGAGCATCCATATACCTAAGGTACGGGCAGAATTGACAGTACAACAATAATAAAGAGGAATATTTAACCACCCAATGAACTCAGAAGAAATCACTTCCAATATTTCTCTCGAAGAAGCCACAGAGCCTAATATTATTCACAGCAGTTGACCCCAGGAAGGACTCTCTATTTTTATGCTTGGACTAAACAGCTACTAATTTATACTATATAGTATCCATATTTAAGTGTTTTACATGTATAAAATGTATTAAATTTTTTTCATAATTCATCTGGATTATTAAGGAGATGTCTTCAGGCAAATGTATGATACCTGGTTTCAGAGAGCTGGATCCTACAAATTGCTTAATTATATAAGGCTCAAATTTTTTAACCGTTAAATCATGTGAGTGATATTACCAATTACATTTCATAGAATTAGGATGAAGAGAAAATACCCTATTACTATATTTGAAAATTATTGCAGAAAATACATATGGAAAGTAAGAATAAGCGTCAGTATCACTGAAAAACTTAGGTTTCTGAATGATTCTAATGGTGTTTGGGAGTGATCAGATACAATCTAACCTTCTCTTGGAATAAATTTCAACTGGAAAGATAAGTCACACTTAGAAACTGTTCAGATAATTTGATATAACAGCTATTAAGAGAGTATTGCTGTCCATCTAAATCTTTCTTCTAGTCTAAAGTGTCAAAACATTTTCATGGAAAACCTGGCATTTGAATTTTTAATGTATTTACTTGAAATATTATGGAAAATTGGTATTCTGTGCAAAACTGTCCCACAGAGCAAAAGGTATAAAGAGTAGAGGAAATAAACTTAGATGAGTCACTCCACTCATGGTTAATCAGGATCTGGAGATATTAACAACAAAATCTATTTTTCACCTTGCACTGCATTTATAAAGGTTTCCACAAAGATTCAGAGACCTTGTCTTGTATGCATGACTTTATCTCCCAGGAATTAATTAGGTCTTGATGAAAAGGCTTTGTCTTAGAAGTGTATATTCTGGAGAGACATGGACATGTTGGGTGGGGGACATTTTTGAATGGGGAATTGTATTCCCTGTCCTTGGTATGTACACAGGTGAGTTCCTTTCCTCTGAGTGATGCTAGGTTGTTAAGATGCCTGAATGCCATGTGGCATAATTTCAGCTTGAGAACTTTAGTTCTGATTTCCCTGTTGACCCATGTCACGGAAGGAGCTTCTGTTTTCTTCTCAGTGTTTTCTTCTCAGTTAGTTTTTTCGGAAATCTGCCATTGATTGCTTGAAAGTCAGAATAGTGAAGGCAGAAAAGTAATGCCATCTATTTTAGAGTATTTTACTCCAAAAGCTTTTTCTTCCCACCATCCCTGATTTGTTGAGTTAGATGTAACCAATAAGACCTTTGCATATATACATGGCATGACCTGATCTTTTACATATGCACAATAAAATAATTACCATAAGCAAGCTCACTATCACTTTACATAGTTTACATTGTTATTATTATTATTATTATTATTATTATTATTATTATTATTATTATTTTTGGTAGTGAGAACTTCAGATTCACCCTCATAGATTCAGTGTATGTTGAACTTATCCATCTTACACGAGTGAAACTGCATATTTTGCAGCCACCATTTCCGCATATCCTCCAACCCCTAGCCCATGGCAACAACATTCTACTCTACTTCTCTGCATTTGACATTTTTAGATTCCACATATCAGTGAAAGTTTACAGCCATTTACCTTTCTGGCTGACTTCTTTCAGTTGGCATGTCCTTCAGGTCCATACATGTCTCAAATGTAAAGATTTCCTTCTTTTTAAAGATGGAATGATAATCGGTTATCTCTCTCTCCTCCCCCTTCCACACACACACACATCATCTGTTCTTCATTCATTTTTTCCATTGATGGACCATTAGTCTGATTTTGTGTGGATAATGTTGTAATGAACATAGCCAAGCATCTCTTTGAGATAAAGACTTTATTTCCTTTGCCTATATAAGCCAAGTTTGATTACTGGGTCATAAATTAGTTATGTACAAAAAAGTAAAAGGAAATAAACTATACTTTTTGAGTAATTTTCATATTGTGTTTTCCATAGTGGTTCTACAAATGAGGCTATTGGATGAACTGCCATTGAATGATAAGATATCATATACAGTTAAAAGAGCAGCAGCCTCCAAATCAGAGAAAATATTTGACCTTTGACTTTTTGGGACTAGTTTATTTCACTTAACATGATAGTCTCCAGGTCCACCCACTTACAGGCAAATGTCATAAAGTTGTTCTTCTTTATGGCTGAGTAATACTCCATTGTGTATGTATACCACAATTTCTTTATCTAATCATCTGTTGAAGGGCACCTAAGTTAGATTCATAGCTTAGCTAATGTGAATTGTGCTGCCCTAAACATTGATGTGAGTGTATAACTGTAGCATGCTGATTTTAAATCTTTTAGATATATACCAGAGTTGGATAGCTGGTTCAAATGGTGGTTCCACTCCTAGTGTTTTAAGGAAACTCCATACTGCTAGCCTGAGTGGTTATACCAATTTAGAGTCCCACCATAAATGTATAAATGTACCTTTTCCCCATATCCTCACCAACATTTATTATTATTTATATTTCTGATAACTGCCATCTGAATGGAGTGAGATGAAATTTCAATGTGGTTTTGATTTGCATTTCCCTGATTTGTAGAGATCTTGAACATTTTTACATATATTTGTTGACCATTTTAATTTCTTCTTTGATAAGTGTCTGCTTAGTTATTGGGCCCATTTGTTGATTGGGTTATTATTATTTGTTATTGTTAAGGTTTTTGAGTTCTCTGTATATTCTGGATATTAATGTCCTATCTAAGCAGCAGGTAGCAAACATCTCCCATTCTGTAGGCTCTCTCTTCTTAATTGTTTCTTTTCTGTGAAGAATTTTCATTTGAAGCCACCACATTGATTTTTGGTTTTATTTCTTGTACTTTAGGACTCTTGTTAAGGAAGTCGGTTCCTTGGCCAACATCCTGGGGTGTTAGGACCTACTTTATCTTCTAGCAGTTGCAGAGTTCCTAGGTCTTTGATCTACTTCAAGTTGAACTTTGTGCAGTGTGAGAAATAGGGGTCAAATTTTATTCTTCTACATATGAATTTCCAGCACCATTTGTATAAAAGGCTATTTTCTACAACAATGTTGTTGGCGACTTTGTCCAGTATCAGATAATTGTACTTATATGTGTTTGTCTTTGTGACTTCTATTCTATTCCATCGGTCTTCATGTCTGTCTTGTTGCTCATACTATGCCGATTTTGTTACCATACTTCTGTAGGATAGGTTGAGATTCAGTACTGTGATCCTCCTGCTTTGCTCTTCTCGCTGAGGATTGATTTGACTATGGGTCTCTTATTTTTCCAAATGAATTTGGGTTGCTTCTTCTAGTTCTGTGAAGAATGTCACTGGTATTTTGATGGGGATTCCATTGAGTCTGTAAAGCACTTTGGTAGTATAGCCATTTTGACAATATTCATTCTGCCAATTCAAGAACATGGGAGATCTGACAATCTTCTAAGGTCTTCATCAATTTCTTTTTTAGTGTTCTATAGTTTCCATTGTAGAGGTCCTTCACCTCTTTTTTTTTTTTTTTTTGATTGATTCCCAAGTATTTTTATTTTTAATGATTACTGTGAGTGGGAGAGTTTCCTAATTTCTTTTTCAGCAGATTAATTGTTGGAATATAGGAATATGATTGATTTATGAGTGTTGATCTTGTATTTTGCTACTTTGCTAAATTTATTTGTGAGCTCTAGATGTCTTCTGGTAGTTTTTTTTTTTTTTTTTTGGGGGGGGGGTGTTCTGCCACATCTATTTCCTACCACTCTGACACTTGACATGGTTCTGTTCAAGTAGAGGATTCAACACTTGACACAGTTCTGTTGAAAGATCATCCTCCCTCTTGGGGGCCATAGGTGTGGCATGTCTCCATGTGCAGTTGCTTTTAATACTAATAATCAATACATCCTTAGATTCAGATTATAGAGAATACTAGGAAGATTTCATGGTACTGGGACACAAAATAACATACAATAAAGTTTAATATTAATACTTAGATGAAATCATAAATAAGCAATTATGATTTGCTCAAATTTATAAGGAGCCTGTGATTTCTTTTAGTCCACAAAATTCTCTAAAAGTCATATATGAGAGTGTATTCCTCTGAGCTTTGATGTGGTGTTTGGTCTTCATTGCTGTCTTAGTGTTTATGATTAAGTTTAAGGATATTTTTCCCACTTAATAAATAAATAGGTTAATCATAGGTACAATTTGTATTCTTCCTATGTCTAGTTAGAGTTTTAGTCCATCATTGAGTACATGAAATAGAATAAATATTAACTATAACCTGATTCCTCTATTCTCTTGTTAGTAAGAATGAAAACATTCCACTGTTAATAACTAACATTAGCATTCTTGAAAGGGGTAACTTCTATAGAAACTTAATGTCGTATTTTTTCAGGGAAATTAAAACTAAACGGAGCATGGTGCCCTCTAACTTGCTGGGAACTGTTTTTCTTTTTAAGCTATCATATAGTAAACATGTTTCTTGAATAAGATCATTAATTATACTCCTGAAGATTTTTTACTTAACATTTCCTTGTATTAACCGTGAAATGATGTAATCAATACCAAAGAAAAAAACATACAAAAAGACTCTGTGAACAATAAAGATTCAGACTCAGTTTCAGAACACTTGGTGTCTCTGTCTGCTGTTTCTCCACTGCGCCGATTCCTCCCATCCAACCCGGACCCCCAACTGCTGCTAGGACTGGACCCCAGCAGTGTTCTAAATATAGAATCGTGTCATCAGCAAACAGAAATTTTGAGTTCTTCCTTTCCAGTGTGTATCCCTTTAATTTCCTAATCTTGCCTAATTGCCCTGGCTAGAATTTCAAGGACTATGTTGAATAGGAGTGGTGAAAGTCAACATCCTTGACTTCTTCCTGCTTTTAGAGGAAGTACTTTCAATTTTTCTACATATAGTCCGATGTTGGCCTTGGGTTTGTCATATCAAGGTTTTATAATGTTAAGATAAGTTTATGTCTAGTTTTTCTAGTGTTTTAAACATGAATGGGTGCTGTACTTTGTCAAATGCTCTTTCTGCATCCATTGAGATAATTATGCTATTCTTGACCTTAGTCTTATTTATGTAATGAATTACATTTTTGAATTTTGTATGTTGAACCAAACTTGCCTCCCTGGAATGAAACCCAGGGGTCATGGTGCACTATCTTTTTATGTGGTTTGTATGTGGTTTACCTATATTTTATTAAACATTTTTGCATCTGTCTTCATTAATTATATTGGTCTAAAGTTTTCTTTCTTTGATATGTCTTTGTCTAGTTTGAATATCAGGTGATACTAGTTTCAGAGAATGAGTTTGGCAGTGTTCCCTCCTTTTCTATATCATGGACTAATTTGAGTAATTTTGGTATTAGTTCTTCTTTAAATGTCTTGTGGTACTTGGTTAAGAATCTGCCTGGTCCTGGGCTATTCTTTTTTGGAAGACTTTGCACAACTTCAATTTCATTACTCGAAATTTATCTGTTTAAGTTTTCTATATTTTCATTGTTCAATTTAGGTAGGTCATATATCTCTAGGAATTTGTCCATATCTTTAAGATTTTCTAGTTTATTAGAGTATAAATTTTCAAAATAGTTTCTGATTATCCTCTGTGGTAATATTTCCTTTTTCATCTCTAATTTAGTTAATTTAAATGTTCTCTCTTTTACTTTTTAGTTTGGCTAAGGATTAATCAACCTTGTTTATCTTTTCTTGACTTTGGTTCTGATTTTAATTATTTCCTGTCTTCTACTGATTTTGGTTTTGGTTTGTTCTTCATTTTCCAGGGTCTTGGGATGTAATGTTAGATTATTTATTTGGTGTCTTTCTACTCTTTTGTTGCATAAACTGAATTCTATAAATTTTCCTCTTAGAACTGTCTTCATATGATCCCAGAAATTTTGATATGTTGTATTACTATTCTCATTTGCTTCTAAGATTTGTTTCTATTCCTCCCTTAATTTATTCTGCTGTCCTTTTATAATAAACATGTGCTATTTAATCTCCAGATGTAAAAGTGGTTTCTATTTTTATCTTGTCATTGATTTCTGATTTCATTTCATTATTATCTGATAGAACAAAAGATATTATCTCTATTATGTTGTATTTGCTAGGATTTGCTTTGTGGCCTACAATATGGTCTATTTTATAAAATGTTCCATGTGCTGCTAGGGAAAAAGTGAATTCAGTCACTGATGGATGAAATATTCTATGATGTCTGTTTGGTCCATATTATTAATTGTTCTACTTATTTATTTTTATTGGTCCTTCTTAGTTATACATGACAGTAGAATCTCCTTTGAAAAAAAGTTATATCATCATGGAATATATCTTATTCTAAATAGGATTCCATTCTTGTAGGTAGACACCATGGTGGGAATCACTTAGGTATTTTCATGTCCATGTAGGAAAATTATGTTAGATTTTTTCTAATGTCTTTCCTATTTCTATCTCCCTCCCTTCTCTTCATTCCCTTTGTCTCTTTGACTGACCTTCTCTTCTTCCCCTCCCCCCTTGAATGTGGTTTAACTTTCACATTTGACCTTTGGTTTTGAGGGATTGACTTATTTCACTTAGCATGATAGTCTCCAAATCTATCCATTTAGTGGCAAATGTCATAAAGTAATTTTTCTTTATTGCTAATATTACATTGTGTAAATACACCACAATTTCTTTATACATTCATCTGTTGATGGGCAACTAAGTTGGCTCCATAGTCTAGCTATTGTGAATTGAGCTGCTATAAACATTGATGTGTCTGTGTCACTGTAGTATACTGATTTTAAATCCCCAAGGAGTCTGGGTCAAATGTTGGTTCCATTCCTTGTTTTTTGAGGAATCTCCATACTGCTTTCCAGAGGGGTTACACCAATCTGCTGTCTCACCAACAACGTGTGAGCATTTCCTTTTCCCCACATCCTCGCCAACATCTGTTTTACTATATTCTTTATAGTTGCCATTCTGACTGGTTGAGATGAAATCTCAGTGTGGTTTTAAATTTGCATTTGTCTAATTGCTAGAGATGTGCAACTTTTTAAAATATATTTGTTGACCATTCATATTTCTTCTTTAGAGAAGAATTTGTTCTGTTCCATTGCCCCTTTGTTGATTGGGTTATTGTTTTTGTTTTTTTTTTTTGTGGTGCTGGGGATCAAACCCAGGGCCTTGTGCTTGCAAGGCAAGCACTCTACCGACTGAGCTATCTCCCCAGCCCGGGTTATTGTTTTTGGTGTTAAGTTTTTTGAGTTCTTTGTATATTATCTATCTGAGGTACAGGTGGTAAAGATTTTTTTCCCATTCTGTAGGCTCTTTCTTCATGCTCTTGATTGTTTCCTTTACTATGAAGAAGCTTCTTAGTTTGTTGCCATTCTATTTATTAATTGTGGGGTTGAAAAATGTAGTGTTATTAAGAAAATTTGTTCCTGAGTCAATATGTTGAAGTGTTGGGCCTAAATTTTCTTCTAGTATGTGCAGGTTTTCTGGTATAATTCCTGGTTATTTGATTCACTTAGAGTTTATTTTTGTCAGGGTGAGAAATAACTTTCATTCTATTACATATAGATTTCCAGTTTTCCCAGAACCATTTGTTGAAGTGGCTATCTTTTCTCCAGTGTAATTGTATTTTTTAGTTGTGTAGAATCTTTAATCATTTCTGGATGATTTCTCTAGTATTAACATCCCCCATTATTACTGTATTGTGATTTATTTGATTCTTAATGTTTAGAAGGGTTTGTTTTATGTATGTAGATACACCATTGTTTGGGGAATAAATATTTACAATCCTTATATCTTGTTGTTTTATGATTCTCTTTAGTATGAAGTGAATTTCTTTGTCTCTTTTGATTTATTTTGGCTTGAAATCCACTTTCTGTCTATAGTAACATTGAATGTAAACTGTTTAAATGCTTTAATCAAAAGACATGAGTTGGAATATTGGATTAAAGAACACTACCCAACAATATGCTGTCTACAAAAGAGTTACTTCACAGGCAGAAGTATCCACAGATGGAAGGTGACATGATGGAAAAGACATACCATAAAAATTGTACTTGTAAGCAAGCAGGGGTGGCTATTCTCACATTGAGTTGATTTTTGTATATAGCGATTATCTGTATATTTCTTTATGTACCAATATTACACGGTTTAGATTACTGTAACCTTGTCATATATTCTGAAATAAGAATGTATAATATCTGATGGTTATTTCTTCTTACTGAAGATTTCCCTGGCTATTCATAGTTTTCCGTGGTTCCAAGTGATTTTTTTAAAAAAATATTGCTATGAAGAATGTTGTTGGCATTTCTAATGGCATTGTCTTGACTTTGTAGATCAATTGGGTATTATAAACATTTCAACAGTATAATTCTTGTAATCTATGAACATGTAACATTTTTGTATTTATCTTTGTCTCCTTTATTTTTTTATCAATATTTTATAATATTAGTGTATAAATCTTTCATATTTTAAGTTTATTACTAAGTAGACTTTTTAGTAACAGAAAACTAGACTTTTTCACTGCTTTTATAAAAACTACTTATTTGTATATAAAAATATGACTTTTGTTGCTTTACTTCATGTCCTACAACTCTACTGAATTGATGTTTTAGTTCTCACAGCTTTTGTTTTGATGGTGGTGGTGGTGAATCCATAGGGGTTTTAATGTATATGGTCATATCCTTTGCAAACTGAGGTGATTTTAGTTCTTTCTTTAATATTTGGGTGTCTTTTGCCTTTTTTTTTTTTCTTTCTTTTTGGTATAGTTTTTCTAAGACTTCTGTGCTATGTTTAACAGAAGTAGCAAGAATGGACATCTTTGAATTACAGGAGTTCTAGACATAAAACTGTTAATTTGACCTTGTTGATTATAACGTTAGCTCTAGGTTTTTCATGTATGACCTTTATTGTTTGAGGCAGATTCCTTCCTATTTTTGGTTGAGAGTCCTTTCCCCTCATGATTAGCATTTTGTCAGGTGCTTTTCCTGTGTCTGTTGAGGTGATTTTTTTCTGCTTAATATGTATCACATTGATTGACATTCATATGTTGATCTATCCTGCATCTCAGGGATAAATCCCATTTGATCAAGGTGCTCAGTCCTTCTAACAGGCTGTTTAATTTCATTTGCTATTATTTCTTGAGAATTTCACATTGTGTTCATCAGGAATATCGGCCTGTAGTTTTATCTTCTCATGGTGTCATTATCTGGTTTTGGTATCAGGTAATGCCGGCCTCAGAGAATGAATTTGGAAATGTTCTTGTTTATTTAAAGAATTTAAGAAGGATTTGTATTTGTTCTTGCTACATGTTTGTTAGAACATGTGAAGACAAAGTCCTGGGATTTTGGAGTGGGGGAATTTTCAATTACTTGTCAATCCCCTTATTCATTATTGACCTATTCAAAATTTCTCTTTCTTCTTAACTGAGTTTTGTCAGGTTATTCATTTCTAGGAATTTATCCATTTATTCAAGGTTAACAAATTTATTGATGTATTATTGTTTATAGTAATCTATTAGAGCCCTTATTTCTTAGGCCTTCATTATAATGTCTTATTTTTCATATCCCATTTTATTTATGTGAGTGTTCCTTCTTTTTTTTTTTTTCCACTGATCTATCTAAGGGTTTGCTAACTACCTTGCAAAAACCTAATGATTAGCATTTTGTTCACGCTATTGTTCTCCCCATCTCTATTTTATTTATTTCGGCTCTAATCTTTATTATTGCTTATCTGCTACTGGCTTAAGGCTTAGGGCATTTCTCCTATCCTACCTGGTTCCTTGAGGAGTGAAGTTAGGTTACGTGAGATATTTCTTTTTTCTTGGTATAGATATTTACTACTATAAACTCTCTCCTAGTACTACTTTCCTGTATCCCAGATAAGGGAAACCATGCAGTGTTTGTCTTTCGTGCGTAGCTTTGTTTTCTTATTTCTTGGTTTAAAAACACCATGTTTATGGCTGAACTTCTCTGAGAAACTGCTCTGTGAGTTTCAATGTCTGTGTGCTTTCTACTGTGCAGTCTTTGGTTGTGTGTTGGCGAATTTGATACAACTAGGGTTTCCTATTGCCTGAAGTATTTTAGCTTTTTTTCTTTGAGTAATTTCTGTTAATTGAGAGTGACAACGAAAGTCTATAGTGCAGTTGGACATACCTTTGGAAAAAGGCAGTTGATTGGTTTGAGTTTAAAACAGAGTAGACTACAAATGCACCTGGAGCTCTCCCACAGGTACCTGTGCGCTGTTCACCAAACTTGTCTATCTTCCCCAGCACCACCTGACTTTTCTCACCCAGGCCTTGGAGGATATCTTTAGGCTTTAACTTGATTAACACTTCTCAGGAAGATCTTCCTTGTAGACTCTCACATTTACCCAAGGTCGGCCTTGTCCCACTGCATGGACATAGAGCACCATGTCTGTTGTTATAGAGTTTATCACTCTTTTATTTTTATTTATTTATTATTTTTGCAGAGCTGGGGATTGAACCCAGGACCTCATGCTTATCAGGCAAGCACTCTACCACTAAACCACATCTCCAGCCCAACTACTTTTTTTTTTTTTTTTTTTAATAGTTGAATTATTGCATCGCATCCTGAGTCCAGAGTCACTATTTGGGCTTTGATGGCAGACTTTTTGAATTTAAATATTAGTTCTGCCCCCTACACACTTTTAATATTTGGCAAATTAAATTCTTAGTGCCTCAGTCTTCTCATCTGTGAAATAGGAAAGATAGTAAAAGAATATCTGTTAAAAAAGAAAAAGAAAAAGATAAATCACTCAGATTCTGACTGCAGCCTGATGATCATTCCAGTTCCTCAGATGAAGTCAAACTTTTATCAAAAAGGTCTTTCACTAGCAGAGAGATAGTAGAAGGATGGGTGAGTGATCCACCTTTTGGTAAAGGCTCTTAAAAACTGCTCTTCCTTTCAGAAAATAGTGTCAGGGGAGTTGCCCACTTGTATAAAATTCGTGTACCTGAACTGGGAGAATCTAAGGACTTCATCAGGCCAGGAAGTGAGCATTTCTGGGCAGAACTTATCTCAAAGGCACTGCCTCTACCAGGCAGTCCAGAAAGAACAGTGTTGGGAGAAGGAAACCTGAGTCCCAAATGCTAAAATATGTGGCTCTGCACCAGGCCATGATGCTTGAAAAAACACTTGTAAGAACCAGTTTCAGGAGATTTCTCATCCAAAGGACTTTTTATTAGTTCCTGGTGTTAGATAATTGGATTTGCTTTCCCAGCTTTGGCAATGACCACCTAGTTCTTAGGGCAAAACTCAAGGCTGTGAGCTCAAGTTCTACACAAAAATCATGAAAACTCTAAGATTTCTATGAGTCCCATAGAAACGGGAATGGACCACACCTGGTGAAACCACGTCACTCCCTTCAAAATCCAGATTCCACTTAAACATGAAGTCAACGTGTCTGATTTATTATCAGAACAAGTTGAGGCCAAATTGAGAAGTTCCAGAGGTAAAGGATTGGGGTGACCCTCGGTAAGTAGGAGAACAATACTTTTCTTTTATATTTTCCTTCAGGCTTTTCTTTTCTGGAAATGCTGATTTTATTTTTTACAATAAATTAACACGACCACTATTCTGCGCATACTTCTTAATGAAGCAAATTCTAATACAGTCTACTTTAAGTATTTTTGGGTCTGCAAAGAACCCACTGATGAAAAGTTAGCAGCTCATAATTCTAATATTAAGTTGTGCAAAAAAATGAGCCCCTTTTAGTAGTTTTCATCTATGAAACCAGAACAATCTATGACATTTATACACCAGCAATTTCTTTCTGATACTAATCCTGAAAGCCACAGTTAGCAAGTAAATTTGATAAAATCTTTAGATTTATTTAACTTTTTTTTTTTAGTTGTACATGGACACAATCCCTTTATTTTATTTATTTATTTTTATGTGGTGAGGATCAAACCCAGTGCCTCGCACATGCCAGGCAAACACTCTACCACTGAGCCACAACTCCAGCCCCCAAATTTTGGATTTCAAATGAACACTTCTTCGAAATTTGGTGACACATCTACATAAAAATGCATCTTCCCTACACGACTTTATGTCCATCTTTCTCTTCTTATTCCTCTTTCTCTTTCCTCCTCACTTTGCTCCACCTTTTCTCCTTCTTCTCCTTCCTCTCTTATTTTCTTTCCTTTGTTTTCTCCACTCCTTCCTCTTTTATGCTCCTTCTTTATACATACCCTTTCTTGCTCTCTCTTTAAATGTTTGGTAACTTCTAATATTGGCATCACCATAGATAGATGAATCGATTAAGCATTTATCTGAATAGTGATCTAGGTTTAATATTTTCTGGAAATCTCCACACTCAGTCATAAAAGAGTCAAATTTGGAAGGATTATATCTTCTATGTTTTGGCAGATGGCTTTAGCAAATAAATCAATGAAATGAATGAGCAACTACTCCTATAAAGTGAGAAAACAAAATGAACAATAATTAAATTTCTATGCTAAGGATACTTTTCCTTCTTTCTCTTTTTATTTGTTTTATTCTTTATTTTCGACATGTGTCCTTATCTCTCTTGTTCCCTTCACTTGGGCAGCTATTCTTTCAGATTCTTTGCCTTTCAAAAATGTTCAGTGACAATTTTTAGTTTTATTTAGGGATACTTCCATGAGAACAGTAATTCATACAACAACAATAGCACTACATTGAAAGTGATTTTAATCTTTATAACAGTCCTGAACACAGGTAAGGTACATTTACCTCTAGATTAATAGATAAAACATGAAGCACAGAGCTATAAAGTACATATAATGTTGTTAGCAATGGTTAGATTCAGGACTCCAAAATGTCTGTATTTTAAACTGATTTCTCTTTCTTTGACTTTAATGTATTACTATTTTCTTCCTCTTGTTTTCTCTCTTCCATTTTAATTCCTCTTTGCCTCTTTTCCTCTTCTCTCAGTAAATATTTTATGAATGTTTACATTTTGGCCAGCACTAGGAATACCAAAAAGTGAGTTTCATTGTGGTGAGAGAGGACTTTAGCCTTCAAAGACTCAAAGTTTGAACACAGACAGAGGAGCATGTACAATTCCTGGGCTTAGACAAACACAGCAGCACCATTGAAGTACTGAAGAAGGTGAGAAGCTGCTGGTGGCAAAGTAGGAAAAAGGATAACTCATAAAGGATCTATGTGTGTACCTCAGTTGTTTTCGTAGGACTGAAATTTAGTACGACAATTTTTTCTGGTAAGTATATCTGCCTACTCTGTTAAAGCCACATCACTGACTGGCTCTTGAAACATGAGGCATAGTATTTTTTTTCTATCTTATTTTTTTAAAAAACTACACAATTGTCTTTACCACAGAAGATTCAAAGACATCAGGAAAGTATAAAGAACAAAATAAATACACCTACATTATCGTTTGGAGAAATGGTTAACATGGTTTTGTGCTTGTTCTTCCTACATGGTAGACTAGAAAACAATAAGGCAACTGTGGACTTATTTATTCACTAAGTGAAAATCCTTTTATTGAGAAGGAATCTGGCTTTCTATTTTTCAGGATGGTCACCTGCAACATAAACTGAATTCATGGTGAGGATGAATAACGTGATGGAGTTCATCCTTTTGGGTTTGACCCCAAACATGGAGCTTCAGAAATTTTCATTTGTTGTCTTTTTAAGTGTCTACTTGGTCACCTTGGCAGGAAACCTGCTCATCATGGTCACCATCAGCACCAGCAGGGCCCTCGGGACTCCCATGTACTTCTTCCTGACTTACCTGTCCCTGATAGATGGCTGCTTTTCATCATCTATGACTCCTAAAATGCTAGCTGACTCTCTTTCTGTGAACAAAACCATCTCTTTTTGTGGATGCATGGCACAAGTCTTTGCTGAGCATCTCTTTGGGGCTGCTGAAATTATTCTTCTCACAGTGATGGCCTATGACCGCTATGTAGCCATCTGTAAACCCCTGCACTACAGGGTCATCATGAACCACCAGGTGTGCAGCCTTCTGGTGGGGGTGGCCTGGGTCGGAGGCTTTGTCCATGCAACCATTCAGATCCTCTTCACGGTCTGGCTACCTTTCTGCGGCCCCCAACGTCATAGACCACTTTATGTGTGACTTGAATCCTTTGTTGAAACTTGTCTGCATGGACACCAGTACCCTCGAGCTCTTTGTCGCTGCCAACAGTGGGTTCATCTGCCTGTTAAACTTTCTCCTCCTGATTGTCTCTTATGCGGTCATCCTATATACTCTGAAGTCTCACAGCTTGGAGGGAAGGCGTAAGGCCCTCTCCACCTGTGTCTCTCACATCACCATAGTTATCTTATTCTTCATGCCCTGCATATTTGTGTATCTGCGCCCAGTGACTACCTTCCCCACTGATAAAGCTGTGGCTGTGTTTTATACCATGATAACTCCTATGTTAAATCCTTTAATCTACACTCTCAGGAATGCAGAGGTGAAAAATGCTATGAAGAAACTCTGGGTCAAAAGTTAATTTTAGTGAAGAAACAATCACAAAATGTAAAATTATTTTATTCTTCAACTACTTAAGAGAAAAGACTAAAATATTTAAGATTGTAAGCTACACGATGAATATATCAAAGGATGATATTGTTGGTATATAAACCTTTTGAATTAAGGCTCAGCTACTATATTATTTTTATTATAAAAATATTCCATTCAGATTAATTTATTGTCTGTAATCAAAATTTTGTGTCAGAGTTAGTTAGGATTCTTGTTGAAGTGCACATTTCCAGGATATAGCTCTAGAACAGGCATATGTGCATTTTAAATAAATTATCCAGAAGATTTTAAACAAGTGATCTCTATGCATATCTCAAGCCATATTGGTATAAGTTATGCTTGCAAACTTATCCTGTTAATGAATCACCTTACTACAACAGTTCCTGGAAAGTATCTTGCATTGCAGAAACTATGAGAATTATGAACTCTCAATTCTTTATAAATCATGCAATGCATATTCATTGCTTTTGTGATTTCACAGGAAAAATGAAGTATTCTGGGAACACAGAAAGGTTGTGAATATTTATTCTTCATCTTCTCTTCCTATTCTTTCTAATTTTTGTCATGTCTGGTCTGATTCTTTTTGTCTTTTCCTTCAACGGGAAAATTCACCATGTATTAAAGATACATTATTTGGGTTAAAACATAATAACCCTAGTTGGTCTTTCATGCTGGGAGCCTGGTTTTCAGAATTTTGCTTTGTGGAGATGATTTCATGTATTATTTTTGAAAGCATAGTTTTGTGGAATGGATAAGAGTCTTCTGTCATGGTTAAGAACAGAGATTCAGAGCAAGAGAGATCCTAACTTAGTTTTGCAATAGATGGTATGAATTTTGATGAATCACACTTCTATAAGTTTAAGTTAAAGAGGAATGATAGAGATATTTTCAGAATCGAATACATAATCCTTATAAAGTTCTTAACACTAATGCTCAAGATCTGTCAGCTGTTATGAGTATTCTTTATTAGTGGGGTCTCTGTAACTAAAATAGAACCTCACTTATCTACTTTTATTTAACTTTAGAAGGCATGATCCATACAAAATTTCGCCCCTGCTCTGATGAATAATACTTCGAGGTGACTGGTATTGCGTTTCAGGGACTGGCTGTGTCTGTGTGTGCCCCGCCATTACCATTCTGCTCCCTCCGGGTTTGCTGACCTCCGTTGGTCCCATACCTCTGTCCTGGGGGCTGATCCACTTATGGGTTTGGTTTTCCTCTGACAGGTCTGGTTTGAAGGAATCAAGGAGTGATTTTATTGTGAATCTGGGTCAATTATTGGGAAACCAGAATATGTTCAGTGAGACATTTGTTCAGAGGAGGTCATGTGGCACAGAGACAAGTCATCTCAAGTCAGATTCCCTGAGTTCAGATGTGACCTGGGCAAACTGCTTAATCTATTTATCTCACATTTTCTTCATCTGTGGAAATGAGACTGAGAGTTCCTCTCTCACAGATGTGTGGGGTTAATTAGGTGAGTTAATATTTGTTAAGTGCTTATTATCAGAGTCAGACACATAGTAAATACTGTGGAAGCAGTTTTTAAGGTTAAAAAAAAAAAGCATTGTCTAATGCTGACCCAGTGTCCAGTTGGGCAGATTTTGCCTTATATATTTTTTAGAAATAGCAGAATGTTCATTTTGTCTACTACATCAGAACCTCTGTGGATCTTGCCCTGGTCCCTGTCTCCTTAGGTTGTTTTTTTGTTTGTTTTTTTTTTTTAACTGATTCTTTTTAGTTATATATAATAATAGGATTTTTTTTTTTCTTTTTGGTGGTGCTGGGATTGACCCCAGGGTCTCATGCTTGTAAGGCAAGCACTCTACCAACTGAGCTATATACCCAACCCGTAGGATTCATTATGACATCTTCTTTTATGACCAATACCGTGTCATGTAATTTTCCTCTTACATGACTTTCCCCTTATTGACTCATAGCACAATTATTGGGTATCTGGAAGTCCTTTTGGAGTTTTGGATGATGTGGAAGGATTTGGGGTAGGAGGTCAATAGAACTAGAATTGAGTTCTCTTTCACTAGTTTATGTAACATTGTGTGTATATCATAACCTCTCAAGATTTATTTTAATCTTAGTTCACTCTATGTATAATTAAAAGTTAGTACATATTCCATAGAGTTATTTTAATTAGTCCTTGGATGAAACATTGCATACAAAGTATAAAGGACAGTGCTTGTCATTCAGTGAGTAAATATCATAATCTTATTGTTTCCCTCTCTCCTTCATCAGTGTCTCAATTCCATCTGCCTTTTGCAAAAAGAACTTCATGATTTGTTTATTTTTAATTCTATGTAGATACTATATTAGGAGACCATGAAGAACCTTATGAGACTAACTCGCCCATCCCCAAATTACTGCAAGATGTATAAGATGAGCTATGCACAATTCACCTTAAAAAAACAGAATATTTACAAAATTAAAATCAGATTAAGGAAGACCTCAAAATTTAGTGGAGATCAAATTTATGAGACTCTAAACATAAGTGAGATCATGTGGTAGTTGATTTTCTGTTCCTGGCTTATTTCATTTATTATAATGATGTCTGATTCCATTCATTTTGTCATTAATGACAAGAGTTCATCAGTTTTTATTACAGAATAATATTCCACTGTATATATGTATCACATTTTCTTTAACCATTCACAGCTTGATGGACACTTAAGATGCTGCCATTTCTTGGCTATTCTACATAGTACTAATTTAATTTCCTTGTAGAGATACTTAGCAGTGGAATTGCTGGATCATAAAGTAGTTCTGTTTTTGAATTTTCAAGGAACCTGCTGATTTCCACTGTGGCTGTTATTACTTTACATTCCTACCAGTGGTATTCAGGGGTTCCCTTTGCTCCACATCCGTGCTAGCACTTAATCTCACAGAAGTTGAGTAAAATGATGTTTTCCAGAGGCCAAGAGTTGTGGAGGTGAGTTAGGGAAAGGTTGATTGACGGGTAGAAAGTTTTAAGAAGTTCTAGTGTGTGATTATACAGTAAAGGAACTATATCATAATAACGTAATGTACATTTTTAAAAGCTAGAAAAAGGGTTTTAGAAAGCTTTCACCATAAAATGATAAATATTTGAAGATATAAATGTTTATCCTAATTTAAACATTGTACAATGTATACCTGCATTGAAACATTATATGGTATCACATTAATATGTATAATTTTAATTTTTATATAGCCATTAAAATGAATTTAAAAAGAAAATAAGCTTAAAAATGAAAAATAGGAAGCTGTATCCCATAACTAAAAATTACAGTAAAACCTAGTGTTACTAACTACTGTGAGACTCATGTTACAAGTCATTCTCTTATTTAATCCCCACAAGAGCCTTCTGAAATACATAAGATTTTTTTCTCCTGATTTTAAAAATAATTAACCATAGCTTGGAAAATTAAAATAGTTCCTCTAGGTCACAAATGTAGCAAATACCTGAGGTGGGATTCGAGCCTGTGTAACTTTGTTTCAAGACCTGACTCTTAAACCCTGCTGTATATACTGTAAGGATGGCACTTAACTGAGTAGGGAGACTTCCACCTGAGGGGTATGGGCAATACATGCATAAACACACACAAAAGGCATAAATCCAGAGTGAAACAGCCTTTAAAAAGTGACACAGGGATAAGATAGCAACTCAGAAGGCAGAAGTGCCACTTTATGTTGGGTGTGGAAAGAAGATTCCAGAACAAGAATTCACAGTGTGTATCAAACCATGTCAGGAATGTGAGTCAATGAGCTGAAGACCTGAGTAAAACCATGAGCAAGGAGTTTCTGTAGGTGGGAGGGGAGTTTTATCCAATCTGGATGAATGTCATTACTCTCTTCCTGAAATCCCCAACTAACCTTAACCTTACTATAGTTGGTTCAGTTCCAGTTAAAATCAGGATAAAACATGTATTCAAGCAACCATCCTGCTCCCTGCACCTGGAGACTTTGGGTGTACGTCCTGGCACCCAAAGAGCAATTGCTCTTTTTGGTGAATTCTGGTGTTGTCAACATTGATTTCTACTTTTGTCCTTTTTATTTTTTATTCTTATTTTATTTTATTTTTTGGTACCAGGAGTTGAACTTAGGGACACTTAGCCACTGAGTCACATCCTCAGTACTTTTTTTATATTTTATATAGAGGTAGGATCTTGCTAAGTTGCTTAGGGTCTCACTAAGTTGCTGAGGCTGGCTTTGAACTCAGGTTCCTCCTGCCTCAGTCTCCTAAGCTGCTGGGATTACAGGCGTGCACCACCACGCCCAGCTGATCTCTTCGTTCCTTCTACATGAGCTTCTTTTATTTTAATTTATATTTTTCTCCTATGAAAACATTGCCTTAGAAACAACACTGATCAGAATAAGGAAGATTAGGGGCTGGGGTTGTAGCTCAGTGGTAGAGCGCTTGCCTAGCACCTGGAGGCACTGGTTTGATCCTCAGCACCGCATGAAAATAAATAAATGAAAAGTATTTAAGAAGAGGAAGGGGAACTATCTGTTTAACCAGATTTATAGGAAATTGTAATTAACATGTTCATGTTCTATCAGATGTGGAGCAATTGCAGTCAGCTCTCAAGTATTGCTCCCTCCCTGGGTCACTGTGCTCTTGCTGCAGTGACCTTAGGCTTGACCTTAGCCCTTTGGACCAGCTCTTCCTGATTCCCCGGAGGCTCCTATTCTAGACCTGTAGCTGGCCGGATCTGGGCTCTGGTTCAGTCTGGTGAGGGGCCTCCACCCGCCCAGGGAGAGCTGATCTCTGTCTGAGTTACCTCTTATCCCATCACTCTAACATTTTCTCAACCACATTTTCACACCCTGACTTGCTTTTTGTCCCTTTGTCCCATCTACCGTGTAAGATCTGTCCAAGGGGAGGCATCGACTGTTTGGTTCACTCGCAAATTTCCAGCACCTAGAATAAACACAGTACAGAGTAAATGCCTGATAAATATTCACTGAATTAATGAATTCCTGTAATGATCATCCTGTAACTCTTTTAACAGTAAATACTTTTTTCAAATAATTTATTTGTCTTGCTTGATTATATACAAATGGAGTAAAACTTATTTCTCTGGTGGTACATGAAGTAGAGTCATACCATTTGTGTGATCATACATGTACATAGGGAAATAATGTTTGTCTCAATCTGTTATTGTTCCCTCCCCCACCCCACTGACCCCTCCTTCCTCTATACAATCTATCCTTCCTCCATTCTTGTCTCCCTCCAACCCCCATTATGTATGGTCATCCACTTATCAGAGAGATCATTCAGCCTTTGGTTTTTTGGGATTGGCTTATTTCACTTAGCATGATATTCTCCAACTTCATCCATTTGCCTGCAAATGCCATAATTTTATTCTTCTTTATGGCTGAGTAATATTCCATTGTGTATATATACCACAGTTTCTTTATTCATTCTTCAATTGAAGGGCATCTAGGTTGGTTCCACAATCTAGCTATTGTGAATTGAGCTGCTATAAACATTATAAAAGATTGTTGGTAACTAGAACACTTCTGAAATTGGTGACTTCCCATTCTTTTTTTTGTTTTTGTTTTGTTTTTTTGTTTTGTTTTGTTTTGTTTTATTTATTTTTTTTACGTTTACATAGGGTAATGATGTTTATTTTATTTTTCCCCTCCCCCCCACCCCTCCCACCCCTCTTTTCCCTCTACACAGTCCTTCTTTCCTTCATTCTTACCGCTCTCCTTAGCCTAACTCTAAACCTAACCCTAAACCTAATGCTAGCCCCTCCCACCCCCCATTATATGTCCTCATCTGCTTATCAGCAAGATCATTCGTCCTTTAGTTTTTTTGAGATTGGCTTATCTCACTTAGCATGATATTCTCCAATTTCGACCATTTGCCTACAAATGCCATAATTTTATCATTCTTCATTGCGGAGTAATATTCCATTGTATAAATATGCCACAGTTTCTTTATCCATTCATCAACTGAAGGGCATCTAGGTTGGTTCCACAATCTGGCTATGGTGAATTGAGCAGCAATGAACATTGATGTGGCTGTATCTCTGTAGTATGTTGATTTTAAGTCCTTTGGGTATAGGCCAAGGAGTGGGATAGCTGGGTCAAATGGTGTTTCCATTCCAAGCTTTCTGAGGAATCTCCACACTGCTTTCCAGAGTGGCTGCACTAATTTGCAACCCCACCAGCAATGTATGAGTGTTCCTTTTTCACCACATCCTCGCCAACACCTATTGTTGCTTGTATTCTTGATAATCGCCATTCTAATTGGGGTGAGATGAAATCTTAGGGTAGTTTTGATTTGCATTTCCCTTATTACTAGGGATGTTGAACATTTTTTCATATATCTGTTGATTGCTTGTACATCTTCTTCTGTGAAGTGTCTGTTCATTTCCTTAGCCCATTTGTTGATTGGATTATTTGTATTCTTCATGTAGAGTTTTTTGAGTTCTTTATAGATTCTGGAAATTAGCTCTCTAACTGAGGTATGGTTGGCAAAGACATTCTCCCACTCTGTAGGCTCTCTCTTCACATTTCTGATGGTTTCCTTTGCTGAGAGAAAGCTTTTAAGTTTGAATCTATCCCAGTTGTTGATTCTTGCTTTTATTTCTTGTGCTATGGGAGTCCTGTTAAGGAAGTCTGATCCTAAGCCAACAAGTTGAAGATTTGGACCTACTTTTTCTTCTATAACATGCAGGATCTCTGATCTGATTCCGAGGTCCTTGATCCATTTTGAGTTGAGTTTTGTGTAGGGTGAGAGATAGGGGTTTAATTTCATTCTATTGCATATGGTTTTCCAGTTTTCCCAGCACCATTTGTTGAAGAGGCTATCTTTTCTCCATTGCATATTGTTGGAACCTTTGTCTAGTATGAGAAAATTGTATTTATTTGGGTTTGTGTCCATGTCCTCTATTCTGTACCATTGATCTACCTGTCTATTTTGGTACCAATACCATGCCATTTTTGTTACTATTGCTTTGTAGTAGAGTTGAAGATCTGGTATTGCAATACCCCCTGCTTCGCTCTTGCTACTGAGGATTGCTTTAGCTATTCTAGGTTTTTTATTCTTCCAGATGAATTTCATAATTGCTTGCTCTATTTCTGCAAGGTACATCATTGGGATTTTAATTGGAATTGCATTGAATCTGTATAGCACTTTAGGTAGTATAGTCATTTTGACGATATTAATTCTGCCTATCCAGGAACATGGGAGATCTTTCCATCTTCTAAGGTTTTCTTGAATTTCTTTCTTTAGTGTTCTGTAGTTCTCATTGTAGAGGTCTTTCACCTCTTTTGTGAGATTGATTCCCAAGTATTTTATTTTTTTCTTGGCTATTGTGAATGGGGTAGTTTTCCTAATTTCTCTTTCTGAAGATTCATCACTTATGTATAAAAATGCATTGGATTTATGAGCATTGATCTTGTAACCTGCTACTTTACTGAATTCACTTATGAGTTCTAAAAGTTTTCTGGTGGAATTTCCAGGTTCCTCTAAATATATAATCATGTCATCAGCGAACAGGGATAGTTTGAGTTCTTCTTTTCCTATTCGTATCCCTGTAATTTCTTTGGTTTGTCTGATTGCTCTGGCTAGAGTCTCAAGGACAATGTTGAATAGAAGCGGTGAAAGAGGGCTTCCCTGCCTTGTTCCAGTTTTTAGGGGGAACGCTTTCAGTTTTTCACCATTTAGAATGATATTAGCCATGGGCTTAGCGTAGCTTGCCTTTATAATGTTTAGGAATGTTCCCACTACCCCAATTTTTTCTAGTGTTTTGAGCATGAAGGGATGCTGTATTTTATCAAATGCTTTTTCTGCATCTATTGAAATAATCATGTGATTCTTAACTTTAAGTCTGTTGATATGGTGAATGACATTTATTGATTTCCGAATGTTGAACCAACCTTGCATCCCTGGGATAAAACCCACTTGATCGTGGTGCACTATCTTTTTAATATATATTTGTATGCGATTTGCTAAAATTTTGTTGAGAATTTTTGCATCGATGTTCATTAAGGATATTGGTCTGAAATTGTCTTTCCTCGATGTGTCTCTGTCTGGTTTAGGTATCAGGGTGATATTGGCTTCATAGAACGAGTTTGGTAGGGTTCCCTCCTCTTCTATTTCATGGAATAGTTTGAGGAGTATTGGAATGAGCTCTTCTTTAAAGGTTTTGTAGAACTCGGCTGAGAACCCATCTGGTCCTGGACTTTTCTTTGTTGGTAGGCTTTTGATGACCTCTTCTATTTCATTGCTTGAAATTGGTTTATTTAAGTTGTGTATGTCCTCCTCGTTCAGTTTAGGTAGTTCATATGTCTCTAGAAATTTGTTGATGTCTTCGAGGTTTTTCTGTTTTGTTGGAGTATAGATTTTCAAAATAGCTTCTAATTATGTTTTGTATTTCACTCGTGTCTGTTGTGATGTTTCCTTGTTCATTCCGAATTTTAGTAATTTGAGTTTTCTCCCTCTTTCTCTTTGTTAGTGTGGCTAAGGGTTTATCAATTTTATTTATTTTTTCAAAGAACCAACTATTTATTTTGTTAATTTTTCCGATTGTTTCTTTTGTTTCGATTTCGTTGATTTCGGCTCTGATTTTAACTATTTCCTGTCTTCTATTACTTTTGGTATTGGTCTGCTCTTCTTTTTCTAGTGCTTTGAGCTGTAGTGTTAAGTCGTTTATTTGTTGATTTCTACTTCTTTTTTTGAATGCACCCCATGAAATAAATCTTCCTCTAAGTACTGCTTTCATAGTGTCCCAGAGATTTTGATATGATGTGTCTTTGTTCTCGTTTACTTCTAAGAATTTTTTTATTTCCCTCCTGATGTCTTCTGTTGTCCATTCATCATATAATAGTGTGTTATTTAGTCTCCAGGTATTGGAGAAGTTTCTGTTTTTTATTCTGTCATTTATTTCTAATTTCAATCCATTATGATCTGATAGAGTACAAGGTAGTATCTCTATCTTCTTGTATTTGCTAACAGTAGCTTTGTGGCATAAAATATGGTCTATTTTAGAGAAGGATCCATGTGCTGCTGAGAAGAAAGTGTATTCGTTCTTTGTTGGATGGTATATTCTATATATGTCGGTTAAGTCTAAATTGCTGATTGTGTTGTTGAGATCTATAGTTTCTTTATTCAGTTTTTGTTTGGACGATGTATCCAGTGGTGAGAGAGGTGTGTTAAAATCGCCTAGTATTATTGTGTTGTGGTCTATTTGATTTCTGGAATTGTGAAGGATTTGTTTGACGTACGTGGATGAGCCAATGTTCGGGGCATAGATATTTATGATTGTTATGTCTTGCTGATTTATGCTTCCCTTAAGCAGCATGTAATGTCCTTCTTTATCCCTTCTGACTAGTTTTGGTTTGAAGTCCACATTATCTGAGATGAGGATGGATACTCCAGCTTTTTTGCTGTGTCCGTGTGCATGGTATGTTTTTCCCCATCCTTTCACCTTTAGTCTATGGGTGTCTCTTTCTATGAGATGAGTCTCTTGCAGGCAGCATATTGTTGGATTTTTGTTTTTAATCCAATCTGCCAGTCTGTGTCTTTTGATTGATGAATTCAGGCCATTAACATTCAGGGTTATTATTGTGATATGATTTGTATTCCCAGTCAATTGACTCATATTTGTTTTTGACATGATTTGGTTTCTCCTTTATTTGGCTATTCCTTTAGGCTAGCGCCTCCTGTTGCTGATTTGCATCGTTGTTTTTCATCTCTTCCTCATGGAATATTTTGCTGAGAATGTTCTGTAATGCTGGCTTTCTTTTTGTAAATTCCTTTAGCTTTTGTTTATCATGAAAGGATCTTATTTCATCGTCAAATTTGAAGGTAAGTTTTGCTGGGTATAAGATTCTTGGTTGGCATCCGTTTTCTTTCAGAGCTTGAAAAATGTTGTTCCATTGCAGTTTTTCCACTATTGGCTTATAGTGTCCCAGTAGATTTCCAGTGTATCACCTCCCAGCCTTCAGTAGCCTGATGTCTTGGAGGAATCTGATAAAGCAGCTCATCCGAAGAAAACTGCCCCTAGCCCCCTACTGGTTCCACGGTTTGGAACTGGCTCTGTGCGGAAATGCTCTCACTGTGGGCCTGCACCGTGCAGCTGGCCGTGTGGGAAGAGCCCACTGCCGGAGTGTGGAAGGCTACCTTGGGAAGACTCTAGCTGCCCTGCCCGGCTCCAATAAGCCACCTCTATCTGGGCCTGCCACCCGGGCTGAGCTTTACCCAGTGGGCAGACTCACCCGTGGCTCTATTTCAGTCCGAGTCTCTCAATGCCTCCCCCTCTTAACTCCTGGGTTCTGGAGTGACCGGGGGTGCAGTCTCCCTCTAGGCCGCCATCTTGGATCGCCCCGTGAAGAGAGCCTGCAGCCGGAGTGGGCAGAGCCGCCTGAAGAGGTCTCCGGCTGCCCTGCCCTGATCCCTGAGGCTGCTTGCAGATCGAGGCTCTCCGCTGGTTCGTTGCCGGAGTACACTGCGCTGCAGCGGCTCCGGGACTCGGAGCCTGCTCTGGTCAGAAAGGCTCTCACTAGCGGGCCAGTTCCGTTTCGAGAACCTGGAGAAGTTGGCTGTGTGGGCGGGGCCCACCGCCGGAGTGCGCAGGGCTGCCTGTGGATGACTCTAGCTGCCCTTCCGGGCTCCGATAAGCCACCTCTATCTGGGCCTGCCACCCGGGCCGAGCTTTACCCAGTGGGCAGACTCACCCGTGGCTCCACTTCAGTCCGAATCTCTCAATGCCTCCCCTTCTTAACTCCTGGGTTCTGGAGCGACTGGGGGTGCAGTCTCCCTCTAGGCCGCCATCTTGGATCGCCCCGTCGACTTCCCATTCTTAGTAACAAAGTGATATGAGGACTCATATTATATCAGCTTATTATATCAGCCAGGGTTCTTACTGATGACACAGAATCATTGGTAGCTAGTTAAAGTATAAGAGATTTATAATGTGCAGTTAGAAAGTCTAAAGAATCTTTGGAAAGGTGAGAGTCACAGAGTGGTAAACAGACAGGAATAATTTGCAGAAGCACATCTGCTAGGATAGGCATGATAGAGAAGGTACTGAGACCAGGACCATGGGGCCACTGGCAAACTCAAAGCTGCTACTTCTTCTCTGACCTCAGAACCACTCAGACACTGTTGTCAGAGCAGAACCCAGCCTCAGACAATGAGTTTCTAACTCACACACTTCACAGGTGCTCCTGGTTGGCAGGACCCAAGTCACATGTCTGTACCCAAAGGGCAGGGGATGGAGAAAAGTAGTTCTGGGGATTTTATAGACCCACAATTTGGAAACTAATGACATGTTCACGATGCACATGCTCCTGACTGTCACTATCACTGGGCATGGGATCTAACAGAAGGGTGTTATTTATCCCATTAAGAGATGTTTATTCCTACTGTCAGTAGAGGGGACCCAGGTGGATGACCTTCACATAGAAAGAAAATCATAAATAAAGGACAGTGAGGAAGATAGAGAGTAGGGACATTAATGACACCAGAGACAGTTATTCAAATATTTGACTTTTAACAAGTACCTGCCATCCTGGTTTATTGTGGTTAGTGTTGAAATAGAAACACAAATAAATCAAACAGGGACCCACATAGCATAACGTGTGACTTGATTGCAAGTCTAAAGTAGTTCGTCTGACTTGATTCTGATTTTATCTTTACTAATGGAAGATTTCCTACATTTAAAAAAATGCTTCCCATACATTCATCATTGATGCTCATCATTTATAACACTGTTTTTTAGTTTATTAAGATGTAACTATAATATTTTAATATACATGGTGAAGAGATTACAAGTAAGCATTTGTGCGTGTGTGTGTGTGTGTGTGTGTGTGCGTGTGTGTGTGTGTGTGTGTGTGTAGTATGGGGGATTGAATGCAGAGCCTTGTACATGCCAGGCAAGTGCTCTACCACTGAGCTACAGTCCCATCCCCTGAAAACCCACTTCCACTACTGCAGCATTATATTAACCCTCTGTATGACCTATAACCTATATTAACCCTCCTAAAGTTCTCGTTTCTCAACTATTTTTAACACTTGAAAGTTTGAGGACACATTCAAATGACAGCATAAGCTTTTTTTTACAATTTTTGCAGTGAAATGTCAATACCACTGGAAGTTTGTAGTTCCCATTAGGATTTACTCTTGGTGTTACATGGACTGGGAAAAATGTGTAATGGCACAGTCCCTTCTTATAGTACCATGTAGCACAGTTGCACTGAACTAAAAGTCTTCTGTGCCTCATCTCTTCATCTCTCCCTCCAACCAGTGACAACTGCTGGTCTTCTTACTTTCTCCAGTTTTTCCATTTCTACACTGTTGAGTAGTTGGAAACATAATATGTAGGCTTTTCAGACTGGTGCTCTCACTTGGTAATGTATATTTTTAACTTTCATTTATTTCTTTTCATGACTCAGTAGCTCAATTTATTTTTGGTAATGAAAAAAATTCATTGTTCTGAATGTACCATTTTATTTACTCATTCACCTATTGAAAGGAATCCTAGTTTCTTGTAAGTTTTAGCAATCACGAAAGAGCTGTTATAAACACTTCTGTACACATATGTGGGCATAATTTTTCGGCTCATTTGGGTAATCACCGTGGAGCCCAGTTGTTTGGTTTTATGATAGACATATGTTTAGCTTTATAAGAAACAAACTGTCTCCCAAACTCACAGACATATGTATCTATTCTGTGGTCTACTCTCTATTCTTTTATATTTCAACTGTCTTCATTATATAACTTTCTATTGTAGTCTTGAAGTTAGATAGTGCTAGTGATCTAAATTTGTTTATTAATTCTAGAAATTTCTGGTGAAATTTTTAAGATCTTTTGTTATGTATTCAGTCTTTGCCTTGCCATGTAAACTTTACAGTTTGTCAGTATCCTGAAATCACTTTACAAGAGTTTGATTACAGTTGCATTGGATAAAAAGATCGAACTGTGAAGACTGGACATTGTTGAGTGTTTCTGTCCTTGAACGGAAACTTATCTTCATGAATGTAGTTCTTTGATTTATTCATCAGCACTTTGTGGTTTTTCTTGTCTAAGTCTTGTAGCTATTTGTTCTGTGTACACATAAACATATTATTCTGCAGGTCTAAAATAAACAATATTGTTTTTAACTTTGAATTCCACTTGTTCATTTTTGGTATATATAAAAAGTGAGTGACTTTTGGACATTAAATATGCATCCTGCAGCTTTGTTGTAATCATTTTTTAGCTCCAGATTTTCGTAGATTTTTCTTAGGTTTTCTGCATAGTCATATCATCAGCAAAGACAGTTTTATTTCTTCCTATCAACATATCTTCATTTTTTCTTACCTCCACACCCCATGGATCAGCATCTGCTTATCAGAGAAAACATCTGGCCTTTGGTTTGGGGGGATTAGCTTATTTCACTTCGCATGATATTCTCTAGTTCCATCCATTTACCTGCAAATGCCATAGTTTCATTCTTCTCTAAGGCTGAGTAATATTCCATTGTGTATATGTAGCACATTTTCTTTGTACATTCATTTGGTGAAGGGTATCTACACTGGTTCCATAGTTTAGCTATTGTGCATTGAGCTCCTATAAACATTGACGTGGCTGTGTCACTATAGTATGCTGATTTAAGTCCTTTGGGTATAAACCAAAAAGTGTTCTAGTGTCTAAGTCTTTGATGACACTTTGAATTGATTTTTGTGCAAGGTAAGAGTTAGAGGTTTAATTTCATTTTGTTACAAATGGATTTCCAGTTTTTACAGCACCATTTGTTGAATGGGCTAACTTTTCTCCCATGCATGTTTTTGGTGCTTTTGTCTAGTATGAGATAACTGTATTTATGTGGGTTTGTCTCTGTGAATTTTATTCTGTACCCATTAGTCTACATGTCTATTTTGGTGCGATATCATACCATTTTTATTACTATTGCTCTGTAGTATAGTTTAAGTTTTTGTATTATGATGCCTCCTGCTTCACTCTTCTTGCAACGGATTGCTTTGGCTACTCTTGGTCTCTTATTTTTCCAAATAAATTTCATGGGTGCTTTTACAATTTCTATGAAGAATGTCATTGGGATTTTAATAAGAATTGCATTAAATCTGTACAGTTCTTTTGGTAGTATGGCCATTTTGACAATGTTAATTCTGCCTATCCAAGAGCATGGGCGATCTTTCCATCTTCTAAGATCTTGTTCAATTTCTTTCATTAGTGTTCTATAGTTTTCATTGTAGAGGTCTTTCACCTCTTTCATTAGATTGATTCCCCAAGTATTTTTTTTTAAGCTATTGTAAATGGGGTAGTTTTCCTCATTTCTCTTGCAGTGGATTTATCACTTATGTATAGAAAAGTATTTGATTTATGGGTATTGATTTTATATCCTGCTACTTTGCTGAATTTGTTTATTAATTCTAGAATTTTTCTGGTGAAATTTTCAAGATCTTCTAAATATAGAATTGTGTCATTAACAAATAGTGATAGTTTTTCTTTTCCTATTTATATCCCTTTAATTTCTTTGGTTTGTCTAATTGCTCTGGCTAGAGTTTCAAGGACTATGTTGAATAGAAATGGTGGAAGAGGGCATCCCTGTCTTGTTCCAGTTTTAAAGGGAAAACTTTCAATTTTATCCATTTAGAATGATGTTGGCCTTGGGCTTAGCATAGATAGCCTTTATGATGTTGAGGTATATTTCTACTATCCCTATTTTATCTAGTGTTTTGAGCATGAAGGGGTTTTGCATTGTGTAAAAATGCTTTTTCTGCCTCTTTGAGATAATCATATGATTCTTGTCTTTAAGTCTACTGATGTGATGCATTATGTTTTTTGATTTCCATGTGTTGAACTAACCTTGCATTCCAGGGATGAAACCCACTTGATTGTGGTGCACTATCTTTTTAATATGTTTTTGTATGCAACTTGCCAGAAGTTTATTGAGAATCTTTATATTTATGTTCATCAGGAATATTGGTATGAAGATTTCTTTCCTTGATGTGTCTTCATCTGGTTTTGATATCAGGGTGATACTAACCTCATAGAATGAGTTTAGAAGGGTTCCCTTCTTTTCTAATTCATGGAATGATTTCAGGAGTACGGGTGTTAATTCTTCTTTTAAGGTCTTGTAGGACTCAGTGAGAATCTATCTGTCCTGGGCTTTTCTTGGTTGGTAGGCTTTAGGCTTTTCTTGGTTGGTTGCTTTAAATTGATCTGTTGAAATTGTGTGTGTCCTCATGATCCAGTTTGGGTAGATCATATGTCTCTAGATATTTGTCAATGTTTTTGAGATTTTCTATTTTATTTGAGTATAAATTTTCAAAAACATTTCTAATTATCTTCTGTATTTCAGTAGTGTCCATGGTGATATCTTCTTTTTCAAAATGAAGTTTAGTAATTTGGGTTTTCTCTCTCTTTCTTTTTGTTAGTGTAGCTAAGGGTTTATTAATTTTATTAATTTTTGCAAAGAACCAGCTTTTCATCTTTGTCAATTTTTTGAATTGTTTCTTTTGTTTCAATTTCACTGATTTCAGCTCTTATTTTTAATTGTTTCCTGTCTTCCACTGCTTTTGGTATTGTTTTGTTCTTCTTTTTTTAGGGCTTCGAGATGTAATGCTAGGTCATTTATTGGTTGACTTTTTATCCTTTTAATGTATGAGTTCAATGCAATGAACTTCCCAGTTAGCACTGCCTTCATAGTGTCCCAGAGATTCTGATATGTTGTATCAGTGTTCTCATTTACCTCTAAGTATTTTTAAATTTTTTCCCTGATTTTTTCTGCTATTCATTTGTCATTCAGTAGCAAGCTATTTAGTCTCCAGGTGTTGGAATAGATTCTATGTTTTATTTTATCTTTGATTTCTAGTTTCATTCCATTATGATCTGATAGAATGCAGGGTAGTACTTCTATTTTTTGTATTTGCTAAGAGTTGCTTTGTGGCATAACATGTGGTCTATTTTAGAGAAAGATCCATGTACTGCTGAGAAGAAAGTGTATTCACTCAATGAAAGATGAAATATTCTATACATGTCTGTTAAGTTGAAATCATTGATTGTGTTACTTAGTTCTATAGTTTCTTTGTTTAGTTTTTGTTTGGAAGATCTATCCAGTGGTGAGAGGGATATGTTAAAGTCAACCAGTATTATTGTTTTGTGGTCTATCTGATTTTTGAAATTGACAAGGGTTTCTTTGGTGTACCTAGATGCCCCATTGTTATGTCTTGTTGATGTATGATTCCCTCAAGTAGTATGGAATGTCCTTTCTAACTTTGGTTGGAAGTCCACCTAGTGTGATGTGAAGATGGAAACTCCTGCTTGTTTACACAGTCCATGTGAGTGATGTGTTATTTCCCAACCTTTCAGTCTGTGGATGTCTTTTCCTAGGAGGTGAGTCTGTTAAAGACAGCATATTGTTGGGTCTTTTCTTTTAATCTAATCTGCCAGTCTATGTCTATTGATTGATAAGTTTAGGCCATTTACATTCAATGCTATTATTAAGATATGGTTTTTATTCCTGGTCCTTTTGGTTTATTTTTGGTTTTTAACTTGACTTAGTTTCTCCTTTGATTGATTTTTCCTTTAGTGTAGTCCTTCCCTTTGCTGGTTTTCATTGTTTTGTTTTTTTTTCATTTCCTCTTCATGGAATATTTTGCTCAGCTTTTCTTAAGTGCAGGCTTTCTAGTTGTGAATTCTTTTAAGTTTTATTTATCATGGAAGGTTTTTATTTCATCTTCAAAGTTGAAGCTTAATATTGCTGGATATAAAATTCTCAGTTGGCATCCATTTTCTTTCAGTGCTTGATCTATGTTATTCCAGGACCACCTGGCCTGGAGGGTCTGGATTGAGAAATCAGCAGAAATTCAAATTGGTTTTCCACTGTATGTAATTTGATTTTTTTCTCTCACAATCTTTAAAATTCTATCCATATTCTGTATGTTAGTCATTCTCATTATAATGTGCCTTGGTGTGTGTCTGCTGTAATTGTGTACATTTGGGGTGCTGTAAGCCTCTTGTAGTTGATTTTCCATTTCATTCTTTACATTTGGGAAATTTTCTGACATTATGACTTTGAAAAGATTGTGCATTCCTTTGGTTTGTATCTCCATGCCTTCATCTATTTCAATAAATCTTAAATTTGCTCTTTCCATGTTATCCCATATTTCTCGGAAGTTCTGTTCATGGTTTCTTACCATGTGGCATTCCATCTTCCCTGTGGCGTTGACTTTATTTTCAGGAGTATATATATATATTTTATCATTTTTTATATAGCTTTTAATTTTTTACAGACTGCATTTTGATTCATTATACACAAATGGGGTACATCATTTCGTTTCTATGGTTGTACACAATGTAGATTCATACCATTTGTGTAATCATACATGTACATAGGGTAATGATGTCTGTCTCATTCCACACTTTTCCATATGCCCCTCCCTCTCATTTCCTTCTACATAATATAAAGTTCCCTCATTCTTCTCTCACTCCCCACCTCCCACCCCCATTACATATCATTCTCCACTTATCAGGGAAAACATTCAGCCTTTGGTTTTGTTGGCTTGGCTTATTTCACTTAACATGATATTCTCCAATTCCTTCCATTTATTTGCAAATGCCATAATATTATTCTTCTTTATGGCTGAATAATATTCCATTGTGTATATATACCAGAGTTTCTTTATCCATTCACCTGTTGAAGGGCATCTAGGTTGCTTCCACAATCTAGCTATTGTGAACTGAGCTGCTATAAACATTGATGTGGCTGTGTTACTGTAGTTTGCTGATTTTAGGTCCTTTGGGTATAAACCGAGGAGTGGGATAACTGGGTCAAAAGGTGGGTCCATTCCAAGTTTTCTGAGGATTCTCCATACTGCTTTCCAGAGTGGCTGCACCAATTTGCAACTCCACCAGCAATGTAAAAGTGTGCCTTTTTCCCACACCCATGCCAACATCTCTTATTGTTTGTGTTCTTGATAATAACCATTCTAATTGGAGTAAGATGAAATCTTAGAGTTGTTTTAATTTGCATTTTTCTAATTACTAGAGATATTGAACACTTTTTCATATATTTATTAATTGCCTGTGTGTCTTATTCTGTAAAGTGTCTGTCCAGTTCCTTGGCCCATTTATTGATTGGGTTCTTTGTATTTTTGGTACCAAGTTTTGTAAGTTCTTTATAAATTTTGGAGATAAGTGCTGTATCTTAAGTGCATGTGGAAAAGATTTTCTCCCACTCTGTACTCTCTCTCTTCACGATGTTGATTGTATCCTTTTCTGAGAAAAAGCTTTTTGGTTTGAGTCCATCCCATTTGTTGATTCTTGCTTTGATTTCTTGTGCTTTGGGAGTCTTGTTGAGGAAGTCTGGTTCTAAGCCAACATGATAAAAATTTGGGCCTACTTTGTCTTCTATTGGGTGCAGGGTCTCCAGTCTAATTCCTATGTTTTGATCCATTTTGAGTTGAGTTTTGTGCAGGGTGAGAGATAGAGGTTTAATTTCATTTTACTGCATATGGATTTCCAGTTTTGCCAGCACCATTTGTTGAACAGGCTATCTTTTCTCCATTGTATGTTTTTAGCTCCTTTGTCTAGTATGAGGTCACTATATTTATGTGGTTTTTTTTCTCTGTGTCTTCTATTCTGCACCATTGGTCTATCTGTCTATTTTGGTGGATGTCTTTGATATTTTCTATTTTGTTGGCGTATAGATTTTCAAAGTAGCTTCTAATTATGTTATGTATTTCAATGGTGTCTGTGGTGATCTTTCCTTTTTCATCATGAATTCTAGTATTTTGAGTTTTCTCTCTCCTCTTTGTTAGTGTGACTAGGGGTCTATCAATTTTGTTTAGTTTATCAGAGAACCAACTTTTTGTTTTGTCAATTTCTTGAATTGTTTCTCTTGTTTCAATTTCATTGATTTCAGCTCTGATTTTCATTATTTCCTGTCTTCTACTATTTTTGGTGTTGATCTGGTCTTCCTTTTCTAGGGTTTTGAGATGTAATGTTAGGTCATTTAGTTGTTGACTTTTTATTTTTTTAACGTATGAGCTCAATACAATGTACTTTCCTATTAGTACTGCATTCCGAGTGTCCCAGAGATTTTGATATGTTGTGTCATTGTTCTCATTTACCACTAAGAATTTTTTTATTTCTTCCCTGATGTCTTCTGTTATCATTGCATCATTCAATAGTATATTATTTAGTCTCCAGGTATAAGAGTAGTTTTTGTTTGTTATTTTATTGTTCATTTCTAATTGCATTCCATTATGGTCTGATAGGATACAGGTTAGGATCTCTATTTTTTGTATTTACTAATGGCTTTTTTGTGGCATAGCATATAGTCTATTTTGGAGAAGGATCCATGAGCTGCTGAGAAGAAAGTATATTCGCTCGATGATGGATGAAATACTCTGTAAATGTCCATTAAGTATATATCATTGGTGTATTATTTAGTTCTGTAGTTTCTTTGTTCAGTTCTTGTTTGGAGGATCTATCCAGTGGTGAGAGTTGGGTGTTAAAATCCCCCACTATAAATGTGTTTTGGTCTATTTGATTCTTAAATTTGAGAAGGGTTTGTTTGATATACATAGATGCTCCATTGTTTGGGGCATAAATATTTAAAATTGTTTTATCTTGCTGTTTTATGCTTCCCTTAAGCAGTATGAAATGTCCTTCTTTATCCCTTCTGACTAAATTAGATTTGAAGTCCACTTTATCTGATATGAGGATGGAGACTCCTACTTTTTTACTGGGTCCATATTCATGGTATGTTTTTCCCCATCCTTTCACCTTTAGTCTGTGGATGACTTTTTCTATAAGCTGTGTCTCTTGAAGGCAGCATATTGTTGGGTCTTTCTTTTTAATCCAATCTGCCAGTCTATGTCTTTTGACTATTGAATTTAGGCCATTGACATTCAGGGTTATTATTGAGATATGATTTATATTCCTGGTGGACATCTGGTGGAAGGCAATGGTTAGGTGAGAGGCAGGTAATGGGCAGGCAGGGGAGAGCAGTCAGCTTGTGATATGGGCTCAAATGTTTAGTGATATGCTGGCAGACAGCAGGAGATTGCGGCAGGCAAATGGGGGGTAAACAGCAGTCGTTGGAGGGCAGTGCTGCCTCACAGAGAAACAGTATTTACTTTGGTTGAATCCCAAGTCATGGAAAGACAACGAATGCCATCTTAGATCTCCCCTTAAATGATTTTTTCTATATCCGTAGATATAAGTATGTATTTTATCTTATGTATCCTTCAGAATGATGAATTACATTAATTGGCAGCTGGATATTGAACCAGCCTTGCATATCTGGGATGAATCTTAATTGGTCATGGTGTGTTACTCTTTTTATACACTTTTATTTGACTTGCTAATAATTTTTGAGAATTTTTATAACTCCAGCAACTGAAAGTCCTTAATCTCAGAAATGTAAATTCTTTAATAAGATAAATAATGCCTTTATGTTGGTTCTTGTCTGTGTCTTCAACTTCACTTTGTTCTGTCATTTTCCCACCTTACTCCCTTTCAGGTAGTGACCTTTCAGCGTTTTGAACTTGCCTAGCCCTTTACAATGTTGGACCTTCCCACATGTAAAAGTACTTCCCATAGAAGCTACTAATGTCTCATCCTTTGAATTTCAGTTTAAATATCACCTTTAAAAGGGGACTTTTATAATTTTACCTGGTTCACAGAGTATCTCACTTCTATTTTTCCTCACAATAACCTGTTGGCTTTCTTATTAATAGTGATCACAGATTACAATTACTTTTATAGATATTCCCATTTTTATTTTGTGACTTAATTACAAGATATAACGCCAATGCAGATAAGACTATGTTCCAATGTTTTCTGTTTTATTAACTATTGTGTCTCCACTTAATAGCACAGAGCTTGTAACAAATTAGATTTTATTAATCTAATTAGATATTAGATATTAAATATTTTAAAATATTTATTAGATATTAAATATTTTTAAAATAGTGAACAAAAACAGATACTTAAGTAATTGATAAAACTAAAAAAAATTTTTAAATGTATCTAATCTGACACTAACAGGTAGCAAAAAAATCGAGTGAGATGAAATAATTTTTCCCTGGCAAAGCAGGGAAATAATTGATAAATCCATCCTCAGTGGAGTAAATTAACAGGGTTGATATTTTAAACTTGACTGCCAATTGTCCCATAATGTTTCTGAAAATAATTTTCCTGGATGTATCACCTCGACCTTAGTTATGTGATCAATCTAATGATATCTTTATATATAGGTGTTCTTTTGAAAATTTGTGGAAAATCCCAGTGAAAGCAATTAAGTACAAACCAGTCTTGGACACACTCCAGTTGCAGGACTCCATGATTAATGTGCTTTCATGGTATAAAATTTTCAGTAATCTTTGCCCCTGTTAAGTAGAAGATGCTGTCCTCTCAGTAGCTGATATAATTATTTTAGAAGATGTTTTCATTATGCTTAAAGTATGATCTGAAAATGGCACAAGAATGTCCTCTTCAATTCTCAAATAAGTATCTGGTCATACCAACACAAAAGAGAAGATGGGATAAATGGCTAAATGGTAGTTATTTCTAGCAATCCTGTAAAAGTTACTAGAACTTAGAAAACTTTCCATGTTAAAAAAGGCTAGTTGTTGTCTTCTTAGGGCTACATATAATTTGTTTGCATTTTTGATAAATTATTCTAATAAGGAAAGTTTTAATTTTTGATTGCACCATGGAATTCTTTTGAAATAGGTTTACAATGTAAGTAATGGTTTCTGCAATATGTATAAATCTGCAGAAAATGAACAGACATAGCTGTATGACTTCAAATATATTCTCAAGGAATATGCAGGATTTTTTTTTCTACATGGGATGGGGATTTCCCTCTATTTATGAGTAAGGCAAGAAAGTTCTTCAAACTGTAAATAATCTTTCAAAGATAAGACTTTACAATTGGTAGCAGAAAACAGACTTTGCGATTATGAGATTTTTTTTTTAAATGAGGTTAAATTACTTGTGTTTGTAAGAATTAAATGTTAAAAAATCTGCAGGCAGAAAGTGGCTCATCAAGTTGTACATGAGAGTTGTCATGAATATATTTTAAAAATTGAAAACTTAAGTCAGTGACCATGTTACAACCTCAATAGTTATGTTTCCATCTGGAAAAGTAGAAGACTCATGGTGAGAAGCTGATTTCTCAGTCAGCACCAAGATTTCTATCCTCTGATGACATGACCCCTGGAATAGACCCTGAGCCTCAATGAGCTAGTGGACACTCTCTGATGGCCTGAAGTCCCCCTCATTCCATCTGCATGACACAGGTGGGTGCCCTAAAATGCTTGTTGTTTGAATGAGTACATAAAATATTGAACATACTACAAAATTTGCACAATATTTATCATTATTTTAGAGATTGTGATATCTGCCTCTGCTCTATAAAGTTAGCATCTACCAAAGAATAAATGGAACTGAGGAGATGGAAAATCCTTTTGGATATTTGAAGAGAAAAAACAGACTTGAGCAGATAACCATGGAGACTTGCAAGAGATGAATTCAGGCAGTGACCTGGATTACAGTCATCTGTGGTTTGTAAGTCAAGGTAGGGAGAATAGACTTTGTTGTGCATGCGGAAGGAATCTCCACTAGGGGTTTTGAGCAAAGGAGTGATATGATCTTAATAATATTTAAACAGATAATTTGGGATACCTCAGGAAAGTAATTTGTTGAAGGCTAAAATGAAACTAGATAGACCTCACAGGGGTCTACTGCAGTAGACAGTGGATAAAATGAGAATGACCAGATTTGTAAAATATTAATAAAGATTCAAGAGAACTTATTAAATATATAATTAAGTGACATGAAAGGACTAAAAGAGTGAAGAACACTATGAGAACTTGATCTGAGAAAGAACAGGGAAGAAAGTACCATTTCATTAGAGAAAAACTAAGAAGGAATAGATTTATCATAAAAAAAATTAAAAATTACTTGTACATACTAAAGGGGTATCTAATTGAAGATGTCCACTCATTAGTCTCAGATACTATTTGGAAAATTATGAGACAGATCATGTTGAAAATAGACAATTTCAACAACTATTCATTTCTAGGTTAAGAGAAGGAGGGTAATCCAAATAAAGACACTCACAGGAGGGTTAAATGACTTGGCAGGATATCTGAAACTATGAGAGTAGAGGTCACACAGTGTGTCACATGAAACATTTATGTCTTATTTTGCACACAAACACACACACACAGTGAGTGAGTGAATAAAGATAAAGATTGAGATAGTTCTATTTTTTCACTGTTTTGTAGGTAAACTGCTTTTAATATCCAAAGTCATCACCAATAAAATAATACATGGAACAGAGGAATAATGTAACTTACTTTGTCCTTTTGGGCCTCACACAGAATCAAAAGTTGCAGAAAGTACTTTTTGTTATGTTCTTGCTCATCTACATCCTAACCATGGTGGGAAATCTGCTCATTGTTATGACCATAACCTTCAGTAAGACCCTGGGCTCACCAATGTACTTCTTTCTTGCTAGCTTATCATTTATGGATGCCATTTATTCATCAGTTTTCTCTCCCAAGTTGATTTCTGATTTGTTCTTTGGGGAAAATACCATATCCTTCAAGCTTTGCATGACTCAGCTCTTTACAGAACACTTTTTTGGTGGATCAGAAGCCTTTCTTCTGTTGGCAATGGCTTATGACCGCTATGTGGCCATCTGTAAGCCTTTGCATTATCTGGTTATCATGAGGCCATGGGTGTGTGTTGTGCTGCTGGTAGTGTCCTGGGTTGGAGGCTTTCTGCACTCTGTAATTCAACTAAGCACCATTTACGGGCTCCCATTCTGTGGCCCCAATGTCATTGATCATTTCCTGTGTGACATGTACCCCTTATTGCAACTCGTCTGTATTGACACCTATGTCATTGGCCTCTTGGTGATGGCCAACGGGGGACTCATCTGCACAACTGTGTTTCTGCTCTTACTCGTGTCTTATGTGGTCATCTTGTACTCGCTGAAGAACCTGAGTCAGGAAGGGAGGCGGAAAGCTCTCTCCACCTGTGGCTCCCACATCACTGTGGTTGTCTTCTTCTTTGTTCCCTGTATTTTCATATATGTAAGACCAGCTAAGACTTTCCCCATTGATAAACCTTTGAGTGTGTTTTTCACAGTCATAACCCCCATGCTGAATCCCATCATCTACACTCTGAGAAACTCAGAGATGACAAATGCTATGAAGAAACTCTGGGGAGGAAAAGTCAAATAAGTGAGTTACACCTGGAAAGCCTAATGCACATAGAACAGGGAGTATTTATATAGCATTACACTGATTTTTCCTCAACTTCTACACTAATTTTATTTCTTATTTTGTAATCCTCCTATTTTTAGATTCTCTCAAACTGATTCTTTTTATTTTACCATTTAATGCTATATTATTTTAATTTAAGTTGCATTACACGTAGGATTTTCTGTGTACAAGTTTCAATTTTTAAAATATAAAAGGATAAGTGTAATAGATACTTATAAATGTTAAAAATGGAACCAGGGCCCAGGGAGGTAGTTCAGTGGTAGAATGCTTGCCCAGCATTCATGGGGCCCCAGGTTCCATCCCCAGCAACACAAAAACAAACCAAAAACATAGTTCCCGTGCAAATGATACAATGGTGGAATAAATCATCTTCCCATCTCTCAAGAGGTGTCCCAGTGCTACTCTGAGCTGCAGCCACTGAAATGTTCTTCTGAGATTCTTTAGATGAGACTCTTAGCTCACACAGGCGTGTTGACATATAAGCACAAGTGGTTTCATTTCAATGCATGAAAGTTTGCATCCCCCTCAGCCTCTTGACCATCTTCCAATATAGTCCCCATAGATCTACCCCATTGTCAGTTTTCCTTTTAATGTATAATAACCCCTTATAAAAATGTTATAAAATTAGTGTCCAGTCCTCTTCAAGTTGCTCCCAACCTTTATCAACACCAAATAATTCTGCAATAAAGTAATTTTTATGTCTAAGTTTGGGTTCTTTATGGTCAGTAATGCTCTATATTTCTTTCACAGATATCTAATATGATTCTTTAACATTTAGGCCTTTGGAGTCTGTCTTTTATGTTAGTTCTGTAAATGAGACCTTGTCTTCTATTATATTTTCCAAGTATTGATGGTTGGAATATAAGACAATTACATTTTGTTTTGTTTTGTTCATTTGGAAGTAAGAATAGTATTCACAGTGCATAGTTAGTTCACCCTATTTAGACTATAGTTCTGTATGTTTTGACAAGTGCATCAGCTGTATAAACCACAGTCAGTAGGCCTAGTGTTTGAGCACCCTAAAATATTACCCTGTGCAAATTTTAGTCACCTGTTCTCCTCCTTGAAGGTCCTGCAAAAGTCAACCCCAGCTCAATTCACAGTAGCCAAGCTATGGAACCAACCTAGGTGCCCTTCAACATATGAAAGAATAAAGCAAATGTGAAATGCACACACACACAAAATCTCTCTCTCTCTCTCTCTCTCTCTCTCTCTCTCTCTCTCTCTCTCACACACACACACACACACACACACACACACACACACTGGAATATTACTCAGTCACAAAGAATGAAATGATGGCATTTACCAGTAAATGGATGGATCTGAAGAATATTGTGCTGAATGAAATGAGCCAGTTCCAAAAACAAAGACCAAATGTTCTCTCTGATATGTGGATACTAACTCACAACAAGGGAGGGTAGGGAGGGGATGAATTGAAGTTCATTGTGTTAGATAAAAGGGAATGAAGAGAAGGGAGGGTGAGGGGAATAGGAAGGACAGTAGAATTAATCAGATATAACTTTCCAATCCTTGTATTTGAATATACAGCCATGGTGACTCCACATCATGTACAACCACAAAAATAGGATAAGTTATACTCCAGGTATGTACAATATGTCAAAATACACTCTACTGTCATGTATATCTAAAAAGAACAAGTATAAAAAGATAAGTGATTTCTGATATCTGATGTACAGCATGCTAGTTGTAGTTAACAATACTGCATTGTACAATTGAGATTTAAGAGAATAGTGTTCTCACCACAAAAAAAATTGAAGCTTAACTCTGCGAGATGATGAGGTGAGGTAATTGTAGTGGTCATTTCATAATGTGTGTGTGTGTGTGTGTGTGTGTATATATATATATATATATATATATAAAAAACATCATGTTATACACCCAAAACATGTATGATTCCTATTTATCAATTTTGGGGGACTGAATTAGAACAAGGTATATTCTATGCTTTTATAATTGTGTCAAAATGGAATCTGCTGTCATACATAATTGAAAAGAACGAATAAAAGATTAAAATATTTTTTAAAAAATCTATAGAATTGAAAAAGTTTTTAAAAAACACACAACACTAATGCAACTTACTAAAATATGGTTTCTACTGAACTTAAAGTACCATTTTTTTTGCAATTATTTTAAACTTTGAGGTCTAATCCAGTAGAGGTTTACAGTTAAATTATTTTGTTTACACTTTATTTATGTTGTCCATTTCTCTTTGTAGTTTTATCAACTTTCATAAAGAAAGGTAAACTTGGTGATTTGTTTTCAATCTTAAAAAATGTTTCTTTTTCTCTTTCTAGTTTTCCTGGTACATATTTAGCTGATTTTCATTATCTTCAGCTTCTCTCTCTTTCTAATTCTAACATTGCTAAAAAATCTCCTGTTGAATTGGCTTGGCTGCCAAATCCAGTATAATATGAAACAATGATAACAAAAGCTGAAATTTATCTCTTACTTTGTATTTATCAAGTTTTTAAATATATCAGGAATGATATAATTTTTCAAAATATATTGTTATCAGTTATTTAGATGATTACACAATTTAACATTTATAAATATTGATGAGATAAATTATATAATAGAATACTGTGCATTCTATGCATTGATTAATCTCTGTATTTGTTGAATAAATTTTGCTAGACCAATAGGTTATATTGTTTTCTTGTATTGTTGGAATCTGTTGGTACTTTTCAAAGGATTTCTGTGTTGATTTTTAAAAGTTAAAATAGTTTATTTTTGTATATGTGCAATATTATTTGAAATTTTATATCAATGTTATGCATAGAGCCTTATGCAATCATCCTTTTAAAAATGTACCACTAACAGTCATTCTTCTGTCACACTTAATGTTTACCTTCACACTTCATTAACACTTTTGACTAGCTAGTATGCTATGTATTTTACTCTTAAAACTGTATTTCCTGTTTTCTCTTTAAAATATAAGCTTATTGCTAAATCCTCAGCACCTGACAGTGCTGGACAGAGTAAATTATAGAATTAATGCCTTATAGAAAAATTATTTTTACTGTTAAAATAATTTATTTTATTGCTGTTTAAGTAGCATTAGAATGATATTTTCACTGAAGGTTAGTGAGTAATAACCATGCCCAGTATCCACAAAAAAACTCACCATTTTCAGGACTTGATTTAGGTATGTTATGTGTGTTTCATAATTTAAACCTCTCAATGATGCACTGAGGTAGGTGCTATATTATTAACCCTTTTTGCAGCTGTACAGAGGTTCATGGAGGTTAAGAACCCTGCAAAAGTTCATGAGTGTGTGTGCCAAAAACTGAATCCCAGAAGTCTTGCCTGTGCTCAGATATGATAGATACTATTACCTGGTGATGATGATCAAGCCTTCAGACATATTTAAATAAGTTGAACAAATAGTATTCATTGATTCTTTTATTCTTTTTGCTGTGTTTGTAGTTCTATATTTTGTAGTTTTGTTAAAACATTTTAACATATTTTCAGATTCAGCAGTTGCAAGAATTCCTGTATACTCTTCACACAGTTTACCTAAATAGTCACATATTTTTTCCTACATTTGGTTTTTGCTTTTTCTCTCTCTTTCTGTGTATTTGTTCATATGAATATATCACATCATTATGGATACATGCAAATACCATTTTCTTGTCTATCATTCTCTGTCATATACTGTATGAATTTATTTATATTTTTCTGCAATATAAGAGTAAGTTAAAGGTAACTTGTAAGCATAACTCTTTAGCCCTAAAATTTCAAAGCATTTCCAAAATGCATTTTATTGTATTACCATACATAACAGTGATCAAAATCAAAAAATTAACATTGAAAAAATACTATTATGTAATCTACACAGTTCATCCTTTCTCTAATTTTCCCAACAATGTCCTCTTTTGTTTCAAAAGTGAATTCAAGTTCACACATTTCATTTTACTGTCATAAGTACAGCATGGATTGCTTTAATATGAAATTATTCTTAAATCTTCTCTGTGTTTTCTGACATTGCCATTTCTGTAAAGTGCAAGTTAGTTATCTTGCAGAATGTCCAGTGTACTCCTATTTAGGTTTGTCTACCATTTCTTTATATTTCAAGTCCGTTTATGCCTTTGGCCAGGAGTATCTTGCAAGGGATCCTGACTTCTCAGCTATCTCAGGAGTCACTTGCTGCTTGCAGTGTTGCTTTTGATAATTTGGTTTTGATGGTTCTGTTTCCTTCATGGTTTTTTTCTTACCTTCCACAACATTTTTGAGGGATACTTTTTGACATATGTTGCCACTAGTAATCTGTCTTCCTCTTTGCTCTTTCTGATTTAAGGGACCCCTGTGAATACTCAACTGCTTTGGGCTGCTCTTTCAAAGGACTTGGTTTGATACAAAGAAAGAGATCACTGCCTGATTCACATAGAAGTCATAATATGGCTAAGTTTGGCAAAAAGAAGCAAATTTATTGAGGCCAGGTGGTAACGGAGCTAATGGAGGTTAAATACGTCTCTCCAATTGGTTGGTAGTGACAACTTATAGGAAGGGAGATGGGAGGAGCGGCCTGGTGGTTGGGTGGAGAGAAGGGGAAGAAATAAGGTTGGTCTGAGTAGGCCTAGATGACCATCTTGCCTCTTCAAAGGTCATGTGTTTCTTTTCTGGATAAGGGACATTATTGGGTTCTCTGTGGGGATTTTGAGCTGGTGAGGTAAACGGTCATCACATGGTCAAACAGGATTCTTTTGCACCTGTCCACCTTGAAAAGCCATTTCAAGATGAGGCTGAGTGAACTCCGGAGGCACTGCCTGAAAAATCATGCATGGACACTTCATTGTTCAGGGAATTTACGTCCAGGTGGGTCCAGACTGCAGCAGGTTTCAGTTTCTTCTCCACTTGGTGACAAACAACAACAATCAAGCAAACAAACAAAACCTCTTGTTGCTCTTGAATGAGTTCCAAGAGGACAAGGAGAGAGGAGTGAACTCATGTCCCCATGCTTACAATCCAAAAGTCTGAACAATGAATTTTTAAAGTATTGGAGGCTACCCACATTCAAACAGTTCAGATTTTATTCGATACCTGCACTTTTAAAAAATTATTTTAGTTGTAGATGGACACAATACCTTTTATTTATTTATTTATTTTTATGTGGTGCTGAGGCTCAAAACCAGGGTCTCACACATGCCAGATAAGCACTTCACCACTGAGCTACACCCCAAGCCCCTGGTACCTACTTTTAACTGGTACTTGCCCCCAAAAGTTTCAAATGGTCTCTCTGACAGGAAGCAGTAGCACATGCAGCCTCTCTGTGGTGAGAAGGTTGAGGGTGCTGAAGTGCACAACAGAAATGGGGTTAGATCTAGAAATGTCCCCCCAGAAGGTCACATTTTGATAGCATGACCCCAAACACAGGAAGGTTCAGAGTAGAGACTTGAAGGCACTGATGGGATCTTGGAATTTCATCAGTGAATTAATCCATTTGGTGGATTAGTAACCTGAATGGATTCTAGGTGGTAACTGTAGGCAAGTGGGGCATTGCTGGAGGAAGTAGGTCACTGGGGGCCTGTCCTTGAGAATTATCTCTTGTCCCTGGCTTTTTGAACATGCACATTTTCTCTCTGTCTCTTCTTCTCTTTCTCTCCTTCCCACTGTATGGGGAAGCTTTCTTCTCCATGTCCCTTCCACCATAATGTTCGGCCTCATTTAGGCCCAGAGCAATGGAATCAGCAGACCATGGACTGAACCTCTAAGACTATGAACCCAGAAGAAACTTTTCCTCCCCTAAGTTGCTCTTATCAGGTATTTTGGTCACAGTGGAGAAAAGCTGACTAACACACTGGCCAGTTGGAAGAGGCTGGAGACTTGAGGACCTTCATGATGACATTTTATTTTCTCACCTCAATTGGGAGGCACCAATGAACATCAGAATTCTATTTGTGTCTCATTTGTATTGACATAAAAACTCACATCAGGAGTAAGAACATTCTGCTTTAAAATGACTCTTGAGAAAGAAAGATTGATTTTTGCATTTCACTATTATGTAGGACACTGATTTGGGGTTTAATATTTATATTTCTACATTAAGAAAAATCAACCTATTCTTCTAACATATTTTTCATAAAGTGATATAGAATTAACTAACATGCTCAGAGCCATATTAATGAACATATGATACTTTCTTTAGACCTATTTAATGAAGTATAAATATATTTTCTAATATTGATTCATCATTGCTCTTGGAATATTAATTTTGGTCAAGATAGGTAAACATAGAGCAGATTTACCCTTCTGGATAGAATAAGTAAATACACCACACACAAAAAAGAAACAATGGCTTTCCACATGGTAGACATCAGAAAGCAATTAGGAATGGCCATTGAGAGATGGGAGGCAAGGAAGTTGAGCCTTAGCAGAGTCCCAGCTTGTTACCTTTAAAGGGTTTCTATGCTGTTCACATAGTGTGTTCCAGAAGATCCTGGGACACTCCTGAGTAGAGGAGACGTGTGTGAGTCTGATGAGATCAAGACTTCTCAAGCATGGAGGGGAGAACACTGGAAAGTAAGGGCCAGAGGGAGAGGACAGGGAAAATCTAGTGAGAGGAGGAAGGCCCTACAGAAACGCAGGGGGTGCATGCATTTGAGGAAACCACCCTGAGGCTGCAAGAAATCTACTCATCTGGATTAGAGAGAGGCATGCCTGGCACCTACACGGGGCTGGGAATAGTTCCTATTCCCATACCACTCTGACTGGAAATGCCTTAGATCCCAGGGCAGGACTTCAGGCTGAGAACTTAGGATAATTTTGCCTCAGTAGTAGTACATAATTAAAAAGCTGTTTTGTTTTTGTTTTTTTTTTTAGAATTGGTGGAAATCCTAACTGTAATCTATATGCCATTTCTGTTTGAACTTTGTGTTTCTTTCATTATTTTTTCCATTAGAATAGTGATCTACTCACAATCTCTTTTTGTCCTTAATTTTTATTCAAATAACTAGACATTGTGGATCGTTAGAGTCTGAACCTGGAATGTCCCCCAAGTGCCCATGTGTTCAGTTTTGGTCCTCAGATTGGTGTTATTGGAAGGTAGTTGAAACTTTTAAAGGTAAGGTCAATGGTGGGTTTTACGTCTTTGGGGAGCATGCTCTGGAAGAGAGCTGTGGGACAGCAGTTTCTTCCTTTCTCTCTTTTTCTTGTCCCAGAAATAAGGTGAAGAGGTTGTTCCACCACACACACCTTACCATGAGGTGCTGCCTCACCACCAGCCCAGAGCAAAGGAGTCTATAGTCATGGGCTGAAACCTTTGAACCTGTGAGCCAAAATATACCTTTTCTCTTATTAGTTGATTTATTTCAGATATTTGCTACGGTAATGGAAAACAGACTAACACATGTAATAACTCTAATATTTTGTTCTAATGGAGGAAATCACTTTCATTTTTATTATGTTCTCCTACCTACTATTGTTTAGGTTAATTTTGTGATTATTTTTCTAACATTTTTAGTTAAAAGATTTTTTTAACCCATTCTTTTTTTTCCCCAAAATCATTTACTTAAGACCTTAAATTTGCCTCTGAGCACGAACTTTAGTGTTCCACTGTTTCAGATAGTTGGTGTTTTCATTTGAATTATTTTGTATATTCTACTATTTGATTTTAACTTTTTCTTTCACCAGAGAGTTTTTAAGATAGGATTCTGGGTAGCAGCAATTTTAAAATTCCAATTGTTTTCTATGAGTTTTCTCATTAATTTATAGATTTATTTTAAACAGCAGAGTCAGGCTGGTTTAATATTCTCATTTAAAAACACCTAAAATGTGTTTTTCACACATCCATGTATCAGGCACGACAAAAGCAGTGTATACACATTTTGCTATATTATCAAAACCTCTTGAATTACATATTATTCCCTACATTTCAGAGTAAAGTGGCACTTAAATACGTTTATGATAACTTTCTCAAAATTCTAAAAGCATAAGTGAGAAGGCTAACACTAATAATCTCCCTCCACCTGATGCATAATCCTATCTAAAGTCTATAATAGTCTGTGTTCAAAATGGTACGATTATTCCATCTCACCTTATTTTGGTCTTCCTTTTCCTCATCTCCAAATAAGCTCCAAATGTAGGTTCCTAGCTTATCTTCACATGGGTTTCTACTTCCTTATCTTGCATACCTGTCAGGTTTTTGTTTTTGTTTTTTTTTTCATAGTGGATTTTACTTTTAGAGAAGTTTTACGTTCATGAAAATTTGAGCAGAAAAAATAGAGAGTTCTTAAATAACCTCTGACCTGCCCCATAGCCTCCCTCACTGTCTTAGTCTGTTTTCTGCTGCAATCCCAGAAAAACTGAGAGTAATGAATTTATAAAGAATAGAGATGAATTTGCTCATGGTTCTGAAAACTGGGAAGCCCAAGAGCATGTCACTGATTTTTAGAATAAAAGCTCACAGCTTCTCACTATTAGGAATGATGTCACTTGTAGGGTGTTTGTACATCTGCTCAAGTTTAGGATATTTTCTTCTATTCCTAATTCACTGAGAATTTTTATAATGAAGGGTATTGAATATTTTAAATGCTTTTTCTGCTATGTAATCATGTGATTTTACTTCTTTATCCTTTAGTCTGATGGATTATATTAATTGACCTTTGAATATGGAATCAGCCTTTCATACCTGGGACAATCTCAGTGGGTCAAGATGTATAATTGTTTTCATACACTGTGAATTCAATTAGCTGAGAGTTGGTTGAGAATCTTTGCTGGACCACAGTCCTCCTTATTCTCATTTGAAAAGAACTTTAAGTGAAATCCGAATTCCGTATTCCCTGTAATGTCCTGCAGGGTTTGGCCATGTCCATATCTTTTTCCATATCTTTCCTTTCCCATTCTATTTCCCCTCAGATACAATGACCTTTCCTGAACTTACTCAGCTCTATTCAACATTGGATCTTCCCACACATAACAGTAATTCCCACAGGAGCAACTGACTTCTCATCCTTTGGACTTCAGCTTAAGCATCACCTTTTAAAAGGGCTTCATCTAATCATTTCATTCACAAAGTGTCTCACTCCTATTTTCCTTGACAATACCCTGTTAGTTGTCTTATTAACTCTGATCACAGATAATAACTACATTTTTAGGTATTCCCATTATTATCTTGTGACTCCAGAAAGGAGTCTATAGTCATGGGCTGAAACCTTTGAACCTGTGAGCCAAAATATACCTCTCATTATAATTATAATTATTATATAATTATTATATAGGATTATATTCAGATTTTTTCCTTCTATCTTATTAACTATCCTATCTCCAACTAATTGCATAGAATCTGGAACAAAATTAACATCTTTTAATTTAAAAAGGATAAATGCATAAATAATTAGCAAATACAACTATATAATTCTATAAACATGGGTCCACTAGCACACTAATAGAAAAATGCTGAATATTAGAAAATTGAAAAAAATTCTCTTCCAAATGAGGAAAAGAAGTGACAAGTTCATTTTTATTTGTACTAACTAACTGGACTTATGTTTATTCCTGATTTGTATTTGTCCCATATTTCTATAACTATTTTTTTCTCATTACATCTTTTTTACTCTAACTTTATATCCAATCTGCTGTTATCATTGTATATAGATGTTATTTAAAATTTTATTTGGAAAAATCCAGTGAAATTAATTAAACAAGAATGATTCTTGGACACATTCCTGTTGCAGAACTTCATGATTAATGTGGTGTCATAAAATAAAAATCTTCAGTGATCCTTGCCTATCAGGTTAAAGATGCTGTCTTTTTAGCAACTGATAAATTATTTCAAAAGATGCTTTATTAGGGTTAAAACAAGGTATACAAATGTCAAAGGTATGAACTCTCCAAAATCAAGTACAAGACCATACCATCACAAGAGGAGACAGGCTTCCCAACTGAATGGTAGTTATTATTTTTATTCAAGTTACCAGGAAAGAACTTAGAAAACTCTTCTAATTAAAAAGGCTAGCGCCTATCTTTCTATGTCAACATAGTTTGAATTTTTGATAAAATAGCCTAATATGGAAAATTGTAATTTTTCTGTCTGCACCATGAAATTCCTTTGAAATTAATCTACAATGAGTGTAATGATTTTCTGCAATATTTACAAGACATTGTATAAAATGTATAGGCATAATTGTATGATTTCAAATATATCCTGAAGAAACTACAGCCTTTAGCCTTCCATGTACAATTGGTAGAGGGAATTCTAGCTATTGATGAGTATACCTAAACGTCTGAAGGTAAGACTTCACACTTGGTAGCAGAAACCACAATTGGAATTATGTGAACTTTTTATTAAACAGGAAATTATATCACTTAAGTTTGTAAAATTAAAGCATTGGTACAAGAAAGTGGATAGTCAGGCTGTAATTGGTAGTTGTCCTGAATGTATGCAAAAAATTTTAAAAATTAAGTCAGAGATCAAATTATATCCTCAAGAATTATGCATCCATCTGGAAAAGTAAAAGACTCATAGTTAAAAGGTGATTCCTCAGTCAGACTAAGATTTCTGTCTTCAAAAATATGACCCCTGGTGTAGATACTGAGTCTTAATGAGTTAACCGACACTCTGGCTGGAAGTTCACCTTATTTGATCAGCATGACACAAGGTAGGTAATGTTCAGATACATGTTGCTAGAATTAATAAATAAAAGATTATGCCAAGAACCTTTCTACAAGATTTATCAATTTAGATGTTGTTATAACTGCTCTGGTCTCTGAAATTAGCAATTACTACTTAGAATTGGTGGAAATAAAATGGTTGAAAAGCACAGAATGTAGTTTAAATGAATCCAAATGTTCCATATACCTAAAAAGAGTTAATAAACACACATTTAAAATTGTATCAGGTGCTCAATCTACTCTTTCCAGTAAGCCTACCCAAGCAAACGTTGACTTGTCCAGTAGGTAATCTGAATATTCTATCAGAATGTGCTTCAATTTTATGAAGGAAATTGCTTTAATGTTATGGAAGAAAATCATTTGCAAAATTATCAGGAGATCTGGTGATAAATACCTAGCAAAGGAAGACAGAAACGCTTATTTTATGACTTTTCAGGTCAATGTTCCTGAAAAAGAGATAAAATGATAAAGAAATTGGGGAAAAAATTGGTTAAAAATCATTATGGATATCTGAGGATTAGTGAAAAGCTTTGAGCAGATGAACATGAAAATTTAAGAGATAAATTTGGATAGCTGCCCTGTATCACAGTCATCCAGGGTCACATAGACCATTGTAGAGACAATGGATTGATTTATTGACCATGAGATCAGAATCTCTCATTGGAGTTCTCAGTCAAGGAGTGAGATGATCTGATTAAGAGTTAAAACGCTAAGTTGGGCTGATTCAGCAAAACAGTTTCTTGGAGGCCAAAATGAAAGTTGGTAGACCTGTCAGGGGGCTACGGCAGTGGACCAGGGATGTAATATATATATAGAGGAGGATCTGATTTGCAAAACATTAAAAGGGAGAGTGAACAGGATTTATTGAATGAACAAATAAGTAACATGAGAGGAATAAAAGATTCAAGGGTATTGTCAGAATTTGGTCTGAATGGTTGCATGGAAAGAGGAAACATTGGTTAGATAAAGAAGACATAAGAAGTGAAAGATTTATTGTGGAAAAATTAAAAATTTACTTTTGAAATTACTAAATGGATATCATTTGGAGGTGTCGATTAAATGGTTACAGACACCATTAAGGGAGACACGGTGATGAAGATAGACAATTCCAGGGTGCTTTAAGCATTTACAGGTTAGGAAAAGAAAGAATATCCAAGTAAAGATGGTAAAAAGAGGTTTAAGTGAATTGGTATGACATCTGAGACTATGTGATAATTATTGGTCACACATAGTACCACATAAAATACTGTGGTTTTATTGTGTTCCTTTCTCCCCACTCCCACCTCATATTAATGCTGAGGTCCCCATCTCTACAGAATGTGACTTGATTTGGGGATGGAGTCTTTCCAGAACTCCTCAAATGAAACTAAAGGCTAGCCCCATCCAATGTGACTGGTGATCTTTCAGAATGGGAAATCTGGATACAGGGTGATCAACACATGAATACAGTCGATCACCAGCAAAACCAAGGACAGGAACCTAGAACAGTCCCTTGCCTCACAGTCTTCTGAGGGAATCAGCACTGTCCACAGCTTTATTTTGAATTAGTATGCAAAACTCCAGGACAACAAATTTCTGTTGTTCAAACCACTCAGTATATGCTACTGTTAGAGCAGCTCTAGCAAACAAATACAGCTTTGCTAATGGGAAGCGGTGTTGGAATGCTGCTGTAACAAATATCCAAACATGTGGAAGTAGCTCTGAGATTAAGTAATGGGGTAGATACTGGGAGAATTTTGGGATCATGATAGAAAAAGCCTAAGTTTCCTTGAAGTAACTATAGCTAAAAATACAAACATTGAAAGGTGATTCTGGTGAGGGCTCAGAAAGGAAAGAGGAGAGCTGTAGAGAAGTCATTCTTGTATCAGAAATCATAAACATGGTGAGCACAATGTGCCTAGATATATGAATGCTAAGATGTTTGTGACCGATTGTACAATGGATGTGTATTGGTGTATTGGAAAGTGGGGGAAGGGCAATCAATCACTCTTAGCAACTAAAACAGTGACTTTGTGTCTATGATCATACAATAGTAATTTATTTTACTCTCTCTCATTATGCAGATTGCCTTAAGGGTATCTCAGGTATTACACCTGAGACTCTTGCAGCATCTACCCATTGACTTAATACATGTGCATCTTTTCATGGAATTCCTTTTTCATTCATATTGTTATGTCACTTCTCACTTAAACTCATCGTTAAGTATGGCTTCTTCTGGGAAGCCTTCCCAGATTCCAGGAGGCTTAACAATTCCACCTCTGTGGAACCATAATATAGCATGAGTGAACATGTTTATAATGATTCTTATTAAATTTGTCTTTAACTGCATGAATTCATCCTTATGTATCAAATCATGTAGATCAGAGAATCCTACATTATTAAACTTGGTAAATCAGATATCTACAGCAGGTAGATGGATGCAAATAGATGCTTCTTACATATATTTTAGACAATGAATGGATAAAGATCAAGATTATAATACTTCTAAGGATGCTTCCATTGCTTTGTAGGTAAACTTCCTTAATACCTGGAATAAGCATCAATGAAAGAATAGATGGAACACAGGAGCAATACAACTTACTTTGTCCTCTTGGGCCTCACACAGAATCCAAAGGAGCAGAAAGTACTTTTTGTTATGTTCTTGCTCATCTACATCCTAACCATGGTGGGAAATCTGCTCATTGTTATGACCATAACCTTCAGTAAGACCCTGGGTTCACCAATGTACTTCTTTCTTGCTAGCTTATCATTTATGGATGCCATTTATTCATCAGTTTTCTCTCCCAAGTTGATTTCTGATTTGTTCTTTGGGGAAAATACCATATCCTTCAAGCTTTGCATGACTCAACTCTTTACAGAACACTTTTTTGGTGGATCAGAGGTCTTTCTTCTGTTGGCAATGGCTTATGACAGCTATGTGGCCATCTGTAAGCCTTTGCATTATTTAATTATTATGAGGCCATGGGTGTGTGTTGTGCTGCTGGTAGTGTCCTGGGTTGGAGGCTTTCTGCACTCTGTAATTCAGCTAAGCACCATTTACGGGCTCCCATTCTGTGGCCCCAATGTCATTGATCATTTCCTATGTGACATGTACCCCTTATTGCAACTTGTCTGTATTGACGCCTATGTCATTGGCCTCTTGGTGATGGCCAATGGGGGCCTCATCTGCACAACTGTGTTTCTGCTCTTACTCTTGTCTTATGTGGTCATCTTTCACTCTCTGAAGAACCTGAGTCAGGAAGGGAGGCGGAAGGCTCTCTCCACCTGTGGCTCCCACATCACGGTGGTTGTCCTATTCTTTGTTCCCTGTATTTTCATGTATGCAAGACCAGCTAAGACTTTCCCCATTGACAAGTCATTGAGTGTGTTTTACACAGTCATAACCCCCATGCTGAACCCCATGATCTATACTCTGAGAAACTCAGAGATGACAAACGCTATGAAGAAACTCTGTGGAGGAAAAATCACATCAGGTAGGAAATGAGTGAGTTGCCGACTATGGGGAGAGTCATTTCAGTATAAATCTGTATCCTTAGAGCATATAAGGTTTCTAAAAACTAACACTAAATTCCCTTTTCTTCAAAAGCATTTCTGGTAAGTATAATTAAAGAACAAAACATGAATTTGTGCCATGAATTAAGTTCCCTGCTATAATGTAAGCTCTGTAATGTTTTGTTTATCACTGGACCACTGTAATGCACATATAGTAAGGAGTCCATAAATAAGATGCAATAAATTAATGAATGAAATTTTTGAGACACTGCAATGGTTTAGTTTCTCTATTAATTTTATTCCTTACTTTGTCACTCTTGTCTTACATTTAGATTTTTTATTCTTTTAATTATAGTAGTTAAGTATAAAAATGCTATATAAACTCTCATTTTATTTGAAAGCAGTTATGTCACATGTGTAAATTTTATAGAATAATTTTCCTTCTATAATAAAAATGGAAAATGTAATAGATGGTGATTTTAAAAGTAAACCAATACAGTATGGTAAGACTGTAGAATAAATCTACCTATCCCAGAGTGTCTCAGTGCAACTCTCAGGTGCATACACCTTGCTGTGCTTCTAAGATTCTTCAAGAAATCTTATCCTTTGTGCCAATGAAGGCGAACTGGGAGGACATTATGCTAAATGGTATAGGTCAGACTTAGAAAGACAAATACCGCACCCTGTCATGTATATGTGGAATCAAAAAGAGACTCCAAGCAGAGAGCAGAATGGGAGCTGTCATGGGCAGGAGGGAGAAGAACTGAGATGCTTGTTAAAGAGTACAAAACGCTATTATGTAGGATAAATGATTTCTGGTGTCTAATGTGTAGTGTGGTAACTATCATCAATAACCCCGCATTGCCCTTGGCACTTGACATGAAGGTAGATTTTTAGTGTTCTCACTACAAAAAAATTCATGAAAAAGTTTGCACCATGAGTGTCAATGATGTGTTAATTAGCTTTATTTTGGTGGCTATTTCACAATGTATTCATATATCAAAATATCATGTTGTACACCATAAGTATGTATGATTCCTATTTGTCAACTTATCCTATGTGTGTGTGTGTGTGTGTGTGTGTGTGTGTGTGTGTGTGAGTAGATTTGTTTTAAGCAAGCAGAACACAGATTTATTGAAAAGGAAAGAGAGTATAACACTCCCTAAAGTCCAATGGAGAGTGCTGAGATACATTTGGGAAAAAAAAAAAAAAAAAAAAACACCGATACTATTACTGCTAAAAATATGACTACCCATCAATGCAATTTACCATTTCTTTGTAGTTATTTTTACCTATAAAGTCTATTCCAGAAAGATCCCCACTTTACTTAGGTTGTCTGTTTCTCTTTGCAGTTATGTCATAAACTTTATGAAGAGTGTGCTCATTTGGAGGTTGGTTTTCCAGTTTAGGAATGGCTTCTTTTTCTCTGTCTCTATACTAAATGACATTAGTATACTTATTGGTATACTTTCAATGATATTGGCACTTCTTGCTGTCAATATTCTAACACTGTTAATTTCTTTTTCTTGTTGAGTTGGTTTGGCTGCTATATACAGTATAATATGAAATAATGGTGATGACAACTAAAATTATCTTAATTTCTATTTTATTGTTTTTGTTAAAATAGGTACATGGTATCTCAAAGTACCATCTTAACAGTTATATATGTGCTTACCCAATTTTATCTTTATATGTATTAATATAATCAATTATATCATAGAATTTCAGTGTAGTAAATTATCTGTTTGTTAACTATGCTAGTGTAGTGTTACATGACTTTCTTGTACAAATGGATTCTTGTGATTTTTAAAAATGATTTCTATATTGATTTTATTAGTAAAAATAATAGAGATTTATATCTGTGAAACATTTTTTTTGCATTTTATATACTAAACTGTAGCCAATCACCTTTTTCAAAGTTTTTTTAGTTGTAGATGGACACAATACCTTTATTTTATTTATTTATTTTTATGTGGTGCTGAGGATCAAACCCAGTGCCTCACACATGCTAGGCAAGTGCTCTATCACTGAGCTACCACTCCAGCCCCAAAACACCTTTTAATAAGTTCATCTCCAATTTTTTTTATTTCTTTCATACTTTATGTTAGCACATTTGATTATTTGACATGATACATATTTTACTCTTAAATTTTTATTGGTCTATTTTCTGTTTAGAACTTAAGTGTACTGATAGATCTTAGCACATATGATGGTTCTGGACACAATAAATAATTGTTGATTAAATGCCTTATAGAACGAATTAGTTTTACTCTTCAAAATGTTTCATTTTCTGACACAATTTAAAAAGCATTGGATAATATTTCTTGGAAGGTTTGTAAGTCAAATAAAGTACATAGACTCAAGCAGTTGTTCCAATTGTGGTGAAAAGCTGTGTTCACAAAAAGAATTACAAAAGAAAGTTCATAGCAGATTTTTCATTATAGATAAATCCTGGAAACAACCCAAATGTTTCCCCAAAGTACATGGATAAACAATTTGTCTAATATTCACATAGTGGAATATTACTCAGCAATAAAAATAAATGAAATCTTCTCAAATTTTAAAAAAAATCAAGTACAGATTTATTAAATGAGTATCATTTTTTTCAGGACTTGTGGATTACTGTGGGATGTTTTGTTTTGTTTTGTTTTGGTAAAGGGGATTGAATTTAGGGGAACTCAACCACTAAACCACAACCCCAGTTCTATTTTGTTTTTTATTTAGAGACAGGGTCTCACTGAGTTGCTTAGTACCTTGCTTTGGCTGAGAGGCTGTCTTTGAACTCAATCCTCCTGCTTCAGCCTCCCATGCCTGGTTACTGTGGTTTTTGAAAGGGATTTCTATACTGGTTTTTCTTAGTAAAAATAATAGAGATTTATATATGTGCAACCTTTTCGGTGGAACTTAGGAACCCTTTACAAGGTCATGATCTTGAGAGAGCATCCATGCCAGAAACCAAATTTGAGACCTGTGACCTGTGCTCACCTGTGGTAGATAAAATCAGTGGATGGATATGACAAGACCTTCAGACCTGTTTGCATAAATGGAACAAACAGTATCTTGCAAGTCTTTTACTTTTTGCTGTATTTTTAGTTCAACACACACACACACACACACACACACACACACACACACATATGTATTTGTGTAAAAATTTTTTAAGTTTGGCTGAAATTCCTGGATACCATTTGCCCACGTTTCCCAGGTATTCACATTTTTCTACACTTGCCTTTTCTTTTTAGTTTTCTCCCTTTGTGAATTTGTGTATATGAATATATGTATATTATTGTAGAGATATGCAAATGTAATTTTCACCTACCCATTTTCTCTTTCATATACGTGTATGAACTTATCGCTATTATATTCTGAAAGGTTCAGAATAAGTTGTAAACGTGATTACCTTTCAGTCTTAAAACTTCTAAGCATTTCCAAAAAGCAAAAAATTTTATTAATGACAGCGGCACTATGATCAAAGTTAAAAAAAAAAAAAAAAAACTGAAAAACTACTGTCATACAATCTAATTTCCTTACTGTTATATCACCAATTACTCCAATAATGCCTTCTTTGTAGGAAAAGAGATTCCAAGGTCACACATTGCATTTTCCTGTCCTACACTCAGCATGGCTTCATTTCATATGAAAGTATTCCTGCGTCTTTCTTCCTATTTTCTAACATCTATTATTTTGTTGAAGATATTGTCCATTCCTATTTGTGTTTGTTCACTGTTTCTTTATGTTTAGATTCAGTTTATGCCTTTGGCTGGAATAGCTTGCAAGGGACCCAGAATCCTTAGATACCTTACCAGGAGTCACTTGCAGCTGAGAGATCCATTACTTGCAATGTTATGTTTCTTTTTTTGGTTATGGTGGTATCCCCTGTAATGGTGTCCTCATTGTAACACTCAAAGTTACTGCTTATAATACCTTGGGGGACAACTCATATCTAAAAAATAAAATTTGTATTTCTCTTAATATTGTGCAGTAAGAAAGAAACTTCGCTTGAAGAATGAGAGGTAAAAAAAGAAGTTTTAAGTTCCTTGCCAGTGGCCATAGAATAGTTGTAGAAGAAAAATCTCAAACATAGGATTCTCTTTGTACTCACCATTATATTTTCCACAGCACTTCAAAATCTGGAGATTTAGGTTATTTCTACTCTTTATTCTTTCATTTCCTTTTTCTATGTCAGGGAAAGGAACTAACATTTGTAGCTCTTCTATCACTAGTCAGCTACTATTGTTTTCATGTGCACTCTCCTTTACTGGGGTATAACCTAGGGAATGAAATAACCATGCGTGGACAAGGAAACGGAGCATCTGAAATGTATGTTTGACCAGGATGCCTTGTAAGTCAAACAAAGAAATAATTTTGTCCATGGTCTAGTTTCCATCTTTCAGGCTAGCAGAGGCTTAACCACGGATGTAGATGAAGTCAACATTATGACAACAGTAATAATTCAAAATAAAGGGGTCCTGCAGCTGATGTGTTGAGAGAGAGGTAATGGAGCAATGGAGCGACCAGCCTCAACTAGGAGAAGCAGTCAGAGTGAGCACAGATGCTATTAAATACGCAGGCACAGAAGGAATTCATTGGCTCAGGAGTCGGGCATCATCAGAATTTCTTCATCTTGAAGGAGGGGGAACAATCACCATTTTCTACCTCTAACAAATTGCTATTCTGACCTAGAGCATTATAGTTTATGCTTGTTTTTCCACTTCATTATGATGTCATATATGAATTATATTTTTAAAATTAAGATACAAAATCAAATGTAATAGACTCCTGTGCTACTTTTCTTAACCAAAAAAAAATAAATAAAAAGATTATGAATTTGATAGTATTCTCCCATTCCTTTCTTTTTAAAAACAGCACCTGTCTTTGCAAACATAAGTATCTGCACACATGCACACATAGAGACAAGGTAATAATGGTGTTTAGTGGTTTCTGTTTCCATAAAAGCTGACATACTAGGTACCTCAATATTCAACTCACCTTTTCACTCAATATTAAGTTCTTCAGACAAATCTTTATTGGTAGATGGAGATTCAGCTTCTCTCTTTTAACTGGTGTACATTCATCCATCATATCTGCCATATTTTATTGAAGTCTTCTCTACTTGATTGATTCTATGTATTATTACAAAGGATTCCTTATGAATATTTTGTTTCCATGGGTACATTCATGAGTTTCTCTAAATGAACAACTGAAAGCGAACCAAATGGTTTGTTTTTTAGCTTGAATAAATGCCACAAAGTAGCTTTCCATGGTGACCATTTCACCAGCAGTGTGAGAGAGTCTACCCCTTCTCATTTAGCAACATTGATAATGTCAGGTGTTTAGTCTTTGCCACGCTAATATGTAATGATGGAATTTCCTGGTTATGATAATTTGCCATTTTCCTGATTTCTACCAAGCTAGTCATCTTTTAAAATGTTAATATCAACTGTAAATTTTTTCTTCATACATTTCCCTGTTAATCTATTGATTGTTTAACTTTTCTTCTTACTTTTAGAAGCGATTTTTGCATTCTGCCTTTTAGGCAGTTATATAGATTACAAATATATCCTCCCAAGAAGTGATTGCTCTTTTAACTTTCTATGATGTCTTATTATTCAAAAGCAGTTTGTTTATTAAATAGCCTCAATTATTGATCCATTTTTATCTCATTCACAAAGCATTTTATAAGCTACATCATAAATATATTCTCAAATATTATCTTCTGACAATTTTTAAAAGGAATTTTTGAGTTTGGGGTTTTTATTCTGGAATTTATTTTCAAAGTTCTGTAAAGTAAGAACCTAATTTTATTTTAAGTCCCTCAAAGAACTCCACATTTGCTTACATGACTGAGTCCAAATTCCCACTTCAGTGTATTTCTATATGAAGGGAATTCAAGGTCTAACTTGTACCTAGATATTATCAATTACCCTTCCTAAAGGTGACAAAGTAAAAGAAGACAATAACTATCTTGCCTAAAAGTTCTGCAACTGTTTCTTTTTGGGGGAGGGGGATGGGGTACGAGGGATTGAACTCAGGTGCACTCGACCACTGAACCACAGTCTCAGCACTATTTTGTATTTTATTTAGAGACTATTTTGTATTTTATTTTGTATTTTATTTAGGTTTCACTGAATTGCTTAGGGTCTCACTTTTGCTGAGGCTGACATTAATTCTCCTGCTCAGTCTCCCAAGCACCTGGGATTACAGGCATGTGCCTTCATGCTGGGCCTGCAACTGTTTTTCATAGACACAGAAACTTAAGGATAAAGCAAGAGCTATTTCATTTTTTAATTTTTTTTATTTGTTCTAATTAGTTACACATGACAATAGAATGCACTTATAACTTCTCATTCTTCTGGTTGTACATGATATAGAATCACATTGGCCACGTAGTCATACATGTACATAGGGTAATAATGTCCTATTCATTCTACTATCCTTCCTATTCCTATACCCCCTCCCCTCCCCTTACTCCCCTCTACCTAAAGTAACTCTATTCTTCCCTAGTCCCTCCCCCTTATTGTGAATTAGGATCCACATATCTGAGAGAACATTCTTCGGCCTTTGGTTCTTTGGGATTGGCTTATTTTGCTTAGCATGATATTCTCCAGCTCAATTCATTTGCTTGCAAATGTCACAATCTCATTCTTCTTTAAGGTTGAGTAATATTTCATTGTGTATATATATAACACATTTTCTTCATCCGCTCATATGCTGAAAGACACCTAGGTTGGTTCCACAGTTTATTGTGAGTTGAAATGCTAAAAACATGGATGTGATTGTGTCACTGTAGTTTGCTGATTTTAAGTCCTTTAGGTATAAACCAAGAGTTGGAGAACTAGGTCAAATGGTGGTTCCATTTCACGTTTTCTGAGGAAACTTCCATACTAGTTGCACTAATCATTCTATAATAGTTGCACTAATTTGCAGTCCCACCAGCAATTTATGAATGTACCTTTTTCCCCACATCCTCACCAACAATTATTGTTGCTTGTGTTCTTGATAATTGTCATTCTGACTGGAGTGAGATAAAATCTTAGAGTAGTTTTGATTTGCATTTCTCTAATTGCTAGAGATGTTGAACATTTTTTTCATATATTTGTTGATCAATTTTATTCTTCTGTGAAGTGTCTGTTCAGTTCCTTATCTACGAAGACTGCCTTATCAAACACATGAATCTGAAATATCTCCACTTTGACTTTATAGACAGGCATCAAAGACTTTGAAGAAATCTGACACCTCCTTTAGACCACGCCTCAGGTTCAGGTTCAGACTCTGGTTGATCTGCCTGCAGGGCCTGGCTCTCAAGCAACAGCTACACTGCTGAAGTCACAAACAGTGACAGGGAGGGACAGAGGCCAGGCCTGGGTGCACATGAGGCTGAAGACATGGATAAGCATGAAGGTATTAAATTACATCTTGCCTCTCCTTATGGCTCACTTAATTATCACACAGACTCAGAGGATATCAACACAGATTCCTCTTTAAAGACGATGCATCAAAATAACTGACTGTGAGCTTCAAAACCAGACAACCTTGATTAATCAATTAACCACATCAAACAACACCAATTTCTTCATTTATAAAGTGTGAATAGTAACAACTTAGGACGTATGAATTCCATAGAGCTATTTTATAATTATGCAATACAAGTGTAAAGGTCAAATAAATCATGAACGTCTATGAAGAAGAAGGAATGTACATGATAGAATAAGATGATATGCAATAGTAAAAATGAAAGTCTCAGTTGTTTTATTTGCAGAAATAATGTCACTTGTATTCCTGACTTACCGCTCACCATCCCCCGCAATGTCTTACAGTGTGAAGAGCTTTCTCATGGCAGCTTTTACCTCCTCATTCCTCAGGGTGTAAATGAGTGGATTCAGCATAGGTGTCAGAATCCCATAGAATACTGTCACGTGCTTGTCTATGGACAAAGTGGATGATGGGCGCATGTAAATAAATATACAGGGCACAAAGAACAAGGCCACCACCATGAAGTGGATCCCACAGGTGGAGAGGGCTTTGCGTCTCCCCTCTGCACTCTGGGACCTCAAGGAGCACAGGATCACCACGTAGGAGGCAGCCAGCATGAGGAAGTTCAGCAGGCAGATCACACCACTGTTGGCCACCACCAGCAGACCAATGGCACCTGTGTTGGCGCAGGCCAGCTCCAGCAAAGGGTACAAGTCACACACAAAGTGATCGATCACGTTGGACCCACAGAAGGGCAGCCGAAGGACCAGGAGGAGCTGCACTGAGGAATGCAGGAAGCCCCCCAGCCAAGTCACCCCCACCAGCATGGCGCAGAGCTGCCTGGTCATGAGAGCTGTGTAGTGCAGAGGCTTGCAGATGGCCACATAGCGGTCATAGGCCATCACCGTGAGCAGGATGATCTCAACGCCTCCCAAAAAGTGGGCTCCAAAGAGTTGAGCCATGCAGCCCTCATAGGAGACGGTTGTCCCCTGATACAAGGAGTCAGCGATGAGTTTGGGGGCCAGAGAAGAAGAATAACAGGTGTCAATAAAGGATAGGTTAGCCAGGAAAAAATACATAGGAGTAGCCAGGGTGGAACTGGAGGCAAGAGTAACCACAATGAGCACATTACCACCAACCGTGGCCACGTAAATTATCAGGAAGACCACAAAGAGAGTTCTTTGCACCTCTGGCTTCTCTGAGAGTCCCAGCATGAAGAATTCTGTAATATTGTGAGATGTTCCCATGGAGTCCAAGGACGCTGAGAACACAGGCGCAGTACTGCCTGTAATGTCAAAAAGCACAAGTGAGAGAATTAATTCCAGGGGTGGGATTGTGACAAGCTTCCCTCTGGCAAAGCCATTTCCCTGTCCCTCTTAACCCTCCTCTGTTCCAAAGATCTTATACCAATTGATTCTGCTAACCACAACATGTGAGCCTGTCTGGTAACGTTAACATTTCTAGGCACTAGATGTTCGAGTCATTAACTGAAAATAATAACTGGATTGTTTTAGTAATTGTTATTACAGCTGAGATTGGACATTCAACAGACATCAAGTTTCTGATTGAAACTGGGGTGCATCTCTGACCATTTTCAGCACAAATAAGTTGGCATTTGAGAAAACCATGAATATTCAGGATTTCCTGAAATCCCTACCCTTGTGGTCTGTACCATTTGAATTAAAGTTTTCTTCTCGGACTTCATAAAAAGTGTAGCTAAGCTGTGAGGTGGTGTCTCCAATGGCAACACAAATTGATGTAAATCAAACTGAAAGAGAATGAGGTGAAAATGACTTGGTTGCCAAGGGAGACTGGCCCTGCTCACCACTTTCTTTGCTTATTTCCTCCCTTTCTGTCCCCATGCAGGGCACAGCATCATGTCTAGGAAGCAGCCTGATTTGCTCTTCCACCTTGATTGTCACCATCATCACCACCATGGGCAACAGCTTTTTCTGTGGCCTAAGGAGCCAGGACCCAGGTGTCTACATTCAGGACTCAGCAGATGTTCATGTGAGTGTATTTCATCAGAAATATAAAAAATTTCCTACCACACATCCTCACACAGAACCCAAGAATACAGAGAAAATTTAATAATCATGATGAGTATATAGTAGTACACCCAAATAATCAGTTTACATTCAAAGAGATAAAAATGATAAGCTGATAATATCTCTAGAATTCAAATTCAAATCCTTAGGAGTATGAAATAAAGCATTTGTTAAAACCTGGTTAAAAAAAAAAAAAAAAAGGAAGTCTCCTGTTTCAGGGATTGTAGAAAAACAAAATTATCTGCAGAACATGATGAGAATTTTAGCAAAATCATTCAATTGCATTTTAACTTAGGTTGAATTTTTCTTTTATTAAATTTTAAAAGTAATTTGTAGAAAACTTACAATGATTGGATCTGAGGATACCAAGAGGTCTCCAGAATATCCTTACAGCCCAGTATCATCCTGTGATGTGCTTAAAAGGTCATTGAGATCAACTTCAAGTTTTTGACCCCAAATTTCACTGTTTCGTTTTATAAAATATTAGTTGAGATTTAACTTTTTTTTATATTGAGGCAAAACACAGACTAGGCAGTTGCTATTCACTGAAGAAATTAATCTAAAAAGTTTTTTAAATAGAACTAGGTGAAAACAAGCAGCCAGGAATTCTTCCCATTATCCATTTCCCTTTGATTTGCTGAAGAACACAATGATGTGTAAAATCATCTTTCCCAATTGCCTCCATTGAATGGTGTATTCGAGAGTCTGAAAGATGAAGCACAGCTGTTCTGAAGTTGCATGGGTGCTCTGGGGCAGAAGCAGGCCCAGCACCCAGGCCACTCTTCACTCCAATCTGTGCCCTTTGTAATGTAGCCACCAGGTCCACTGTCTGCTTTGGCAAGTTGCCGGACTTTGGCAAGTCAAAAAGGCATAGCTATCAATGCCCCGGGTCAAAAGCCTGGCTTGCTAGCTTGGCTCTCTGTGAAGAATAGTCATCAGCATAGTCATCAGTCTCAGAGAAACTCTCTCTCCTCCCACTGAAGACTGTCATTTATAAAACTAGGGGTCACTGGCACTGTACACTCTCTGCCGCTCTGAGGAATATGAATTCTCTGCTCTGGAAAGAGCATGTGCTCATGCAGTGCTGGAAGCAGCTTCTGCCTGTCCATAGGTTGGAACAATATGGATGCACCATTAATTGGTCCCCGAGAACACACGGGGTCTCTCGGGGAAGCAACTTCCATTCTGCCTCTTGAAAATACCCAGTGTCCTTCTAGTGTCTAGAGGTAAAGTCCACAAAGTGCCAGGAAGAAAAGGAGTTAGCATATTTCAGGAACTGAGAGTGGAGGGTCAGCAATTTTAGAGAAACCACTGACCTAATATGACAAAATTAGCAGCATTTGTTGCACATCCTGTCCTAGGCACAGGCCAGGCCCTTCTGCATGCACCATCTCTGTCATCTCCCCCCACAAAGCTGAGAGACAAGGCTCACTGTCAGTTGTCCCCATCACTACCGTGTGGTGTGCTAAAGATCA